>NC_060141.1:847057559-847258088 GCF_021461385.2 Schistocerca piceifrons | reverse complement strand
TAAGTACAAGAGGACTGACTCTTCTTACTGTCTATGCTTTGAACTATTCCTGTGACACTAGTTATTGATTGCGATGCTTCACTTCACGTTTACTGTATCCCTCTGACCTTCTTATTGACGATGAAACACAGAAATTGCATCGCTATTAAATACAAAAGGGACAATGCTGAATCAAGTGCAAGAATACTGGCTCTTCCTACTGTCTATGATTTGAACCATTCCTGTGACACTAGTTATAGATTCCGATGCTTCACCTCAGGTTTACTGTATCCCTCTGACGGTCTTATTGACGATGAAACACAGAAATTGCATCGGAATTAAATACATTGGCACAATGCCGACTCAAGTACAAGAAGACCGGCTCTTCTTACTGTCTATGTTTTGAACCATTCCTGTGACACTAGTTATAGATTCCGATGCTTCACTTCAGGTTTACTGTATCCCTCTGACCCTCTTATTGACGATGAAACACAGAAATTGCATCAGAATTAAATAGAAAAGGCACAATGCCGACTTAAGTACAAGAAAACTGACTCTTATTACTGTCTATGTTTTGAAGCATTCCCGTGACACTAGTTATAGATTCCGATGCTTCACTTCGGGTTTACTGTATCCCACTGACCTTCTTATTGACGATGAAACACAGAAATTGCATCGGAATTAAATACAAAAGCACAATGCCGACTTAAGTACAAGAAAACTGTCTCTTCTTACTGTCTATGTCTTGAACCATTCCTGTGACCCTAGTTATAGATTCCAAAGCTTCACTTCAGGTTTACAGTATCCCACTGACCTTCTTATTGACGATGAAACACAGAAATTGCATCAATATTAAATACAAAAGGCACAATGCCGACTTAAGTGCAAGAAGATTGGCTCTTCTTACAGTCTATGTTTTGAACCATTCCTGTGACACTAGTTATAGATTCCGATGCTTCACTTCAGGTTTACTGTATCCCTCTGACCTTCTTATTGACGATAAAACATAGAAATTGCATGGGAATTAAATAGAAAAGGCACAATGCCGACTTAAGTACATGAAAACTGATTCTTCTTACTATCTATGATTTGAACCATTCCTGTGACACTAGTTATAGATTTCGATGTTTCAATTCAGGTTTACTGTATCCCTCTGACCTTCTTATTGACGATGAAACACAGATATTGCATCGGAATTAAATACAAAAGCACACTGCCGACTTAAGTTCAAGAAAACTGACTCTTCTTACTGTCTATGTTTTAAACCATTCATGTGACACTAGTTATAGATTCCGATGCTTCACTTCATTTTTACTGTATCCCTCTGACCTTCGTATTGACGATGAAACAGAGATATTGCTTTGGACTTAAATACAAAAGAACAATGCCGACCTAAGTACAAGAAAACTGACTCTTCTCACTGTCTATGTTTTGAACCATTCCAGTGACACTAGTTATAGATTCCGATGCTTCATTTCAGGTTTACTGTATCCCTCTGACCGTCTTATTGACGATGAAACACAGAAATTGTATCGGAATTAAATACAAAAAGCATAATGCCGACTTAAGTACAAGAAAACTGACTCTTCTTACTGACTATGTTTTGAACCATTCCTGTGACACTAGTTATAGATTCCGATGCTTCACTTTAGGTTTACGGTATCCCTCTGACCTTCTTATTGACGATGAAACACAGAAATTGCATCGGAATTAAATACAAAAAGCACAATGCCGACTCTAGTACAAGAAGACTGGCTCTTCTTACTGTCTATGATTTGAACCATTCCTGTGACACTAGTTATAGACTCCGATGCTAGACCTCAGGTTTACTGTAACCCTCTGACCTTCTTATTGGCGATGAAACACAGAAATTGAATCAGAATTAAATAGAAAAGGCACAATGCTGACTTAAGTACAAGAAGACTGACTCTCATTACTGACTATGCTTTGAACATTTCCTGTGAGAACAGTTTTAGATTCCGATGCTTCACTATATGTTTACTGTATCCCTTGGACGTTCTTATTGTCGATGAAACACAGAAATTGAATCAGAATTAAATAGAAAAGGCACAATGCTGACTTAAGTTCAATAAGACTGACTCTTCTTACTGACTATGCTTTGAACATATCCTGTGAGACCAGTTTTAGATTCCGATGCTTCACTATATGCTTACTGTATCCCTTGGACATTCTTATTGACGATGAAACACTAAAATTGCATCGGAATTAAATACAAAAGGCACAATGCCGACTCAAGTACAAGAAGACTGGCTCTTCTTACTGTATATGTTTTGTAACCTTCCTGTGAGACCGGTTTTAGATTCCGATGCTTCAGGTTTACTGTATCCCTTGGATCTTCTTATTGACGACGAAACACAGAAATTGCATCGGAATTAAATAGAAAAGGCACAATGCCAACGTAAGTACAAGAAAACTGACTCTTCTTACTGTCATTGTTTTGAACCATTCCTGTAGCACTAGTTATTTATTTCGATGCTTCACTTCAGGTTTTCTGTATCCCTCTGACCTTCTTATTGACGATGAAACACAGAAATTCCATCGGAATTAAATACAAAAGGCACAATGCCAACTTCAGTACAAGAAATCTGACACTTCTTACTGTCTATGTTTTGAACCATTCCTGTGACACTAGTTATCGATTCCGATGCTTCACTTCAGGTTTACTGAATCGCTCTGGCCTTCTTATTGACGATGAAACACAGAAATTGCATCGGAATTAAATAAAAAAGGCACAATGCCGAATTAAGTACAAGAAAACGACTCTTCTTACTGTCTATGTTTTGAACCATTCCTGTGACACTAGTTATAGATTCCGATGCTTCACTTCAGGTTTACTGTATACCTCTGACCTTATTATTGACGATAAGAAACAGAAATTGCATCGGAAATGAATACAAAAGCACAATGCCGACTTAAGTACAAGAAGACTGACTTTTCTTACTGTCTACGTTTTGAACTATTCCTGTGACACTAGTTATAGATTCCGATGCTTCACTTCAGGTTTACTGTATCCCTCTGACCTTCTTATTGACGATTAAACACAGAAATTGCATCGGAATTAAATACATTGGCACAATGCCGACTAAAGTACAAGAAGACTGGCTCTTCTTACTGTCTATGTTTTGAACCATTCCTGTGACATTATATATAGATTCCGATGCTTCACTTCAGGTTTACTGTATCCCTCTGACCTTCTTATTGACGATGAAATACGGAAATTGCATCGGAATTAAATACAAAAGGCACAATGCCGAGTTAAGTACAAGAAGACTGACTCTCTAACTGTCTATGCTTTGAACTATTCCTGTGACACTAGTTATAGATTCCGATGCTTCACTTAAAGTTTACTGTATCCCTCTGACCTTCTTATTGACGATGAAATACGGAAACTGCATCGGAATTAAATACAAAGGCACAATGCCGTCTTAAGTACAAGAAAACTGAATCTAATTACTGTCTATGTTTTGAAGCATTCCCGTGACACTAGTTATAGATTCCGATGCTTCACTTCTGGTTTACTGTATCCCACTGACCTTCTTATTGACGATGAAACACAGAAATTGAATCAGAATTAAATAGAAAAGGTACAATGCTGACTTAAGTGCAATAAGACTGACTCTTCTTACTGACTATGCTTTGAACATATCCTGTGAGACCAGTTTTAGATTCCGATGCTTCACTATATGCTTACTGTATCCCTTGGACATTCTTATTGACGATGAAACACTGAAATTGCATCGGAATTAAATACAAAAGGCCACAATGCCGACTCTAGTACAAGAAGACTGGCTCTTCTTAATGTCTATGTCTTGAAACCTTCCTGTGAGACGGTTTTAGATTCCGATGTTTCAGGTTTACTGTATCCCTTGGATCTTCTTATTGACGACGAAACACAGAAATTGGATCGGAATTAAATAGAAAAGGCACAATGCCAACGTAAGTACAAGAAAACTGATTCTTCTTACTGTCATTGTTTTGAACCATTCCTGTAGCACTAGTTATAGATTTCGATGCTTCAATTCAGGTTTTCTGTATCCCTCTGACCATCTTATTGACGATGAAACACAGAAATTACATCGGAATTAAATACAAAAGGCACAATGCCAACTTCAGTACAAGAAATCTGACACTTCTTACTGTCTATGTTTTGAACGATTCCTGAGACACCAGTTATCGATTCCGATGCTTCACTTCAGGTTTACTGAATCGCTCTGGCCGTCTTATTGACGATGAAACACAGAAATTGTATCGGAATTAAATAGAAAAGGCACAATGCCGACTTAAGTTCAAGAAAACTGACTCTTCTTACTGTCTATGTTTTGACCCATTCCCGTGACACTAGTTATAGATTCCGATGCTTCACTTTATGTTTACTGTATCCCTTTGACCTTCTTATTGACGATGAAACACAGAAATTGCATCGGAATTAAATACAAAAGGCACAATGCCGACTTAAGTAAAAGAAGACTGACTCTTATTACTGTCTATGTTTTGAACCATTCCTGTGACGCTAGTTATAGATTCCGATGCTTCACTTCAGGTTCACTGTATCCCTCTGACCTTCTTATTGACGATGAAACACAGAAATTGCATCGGAATTAAATACAAAAGGCACAATGCTGACTTAAGTACAAGAAAACTAACTCTTCTTACTGTCTATGTTTTGAACCTTTCCTGTGAGACCAGTTTCAGATTCCGATGCTTCACTTCCGGTTTACTGTATCGCTTGGACCTTCTTATTGTCGATGAAACACAGAAATTGCAACGGAATTAAATACAAAAGGCACAATGCCGACATAAGTACAAGAAAACTGACTCATCTTACTGTTTATGTTTTTTAACCATTCCTGTGACACTAGTTATAGATTCCGATGCTTCACTTCAGGTTTACTGTATCCCTCTGACCTTCTTAATGACGATGAAACACAGAAATTGCATCGCAATTAATTCCAAAGGCACAATGCCGACTGAAGTACAAGAAAACTGACTCTTCTTACTGTCAATGTTTTGAACCATTCCTGTGACACTAGTTATAGATTCCGATGCTTCACTTCAGGTTCACTGTATCCCTTGGTCCTTCTTATTGCCGATGAAACACAGAAATTCCATCGGAATTAAATACAAAAGGCACAATGCCGACTTAAGTAGAAGAAAACTGACTCCTCTTACTGTCTATGTTTTGAACCATTCCTGTGACACTAGTTATAGATTCCGATGCTTCACTTCAGGTTTACTGTATGCCTCTGACCTTCTTATTGATGATGTAACACAGAATTGGCATCGGAATTAAATACAAAAGGCACATTATCGACATAAGTACAAGAAAACTGACTCTTCTTACTGCCTATGTTTTGACCCATTCCTGAGCCACTAGTTATAGATCCGATGCATCACTTCAGGTTTACCGTATCCCTCTGACCTTCTTATTGCCGAAGAAAAACCCAAAAATTGCATCGGAATTAAAAACAAAAGGCACAATGCCGACTTAAGTACAAGAAAACTGACTCTTCTTACTGTCTATGTTTTGAACTATTCCTGTGACACTAGTTATAGATTCCGATGCTTCACTTCAGGTTTACTGTATCCCTCTGGCCTTCTTATTGACGATGAAACACAGAAATTGAATAAGAATTAAGTAGAAAAGGCACAATGCTGACTTAAGTACAAGTAAACTAACTCTTCTTACTGACTATGTTTTGAACATTTCCTGTGTAGCCAGTTTTAGATTCTGATGCTACACTATGTGTTTACTGTATCCCTTGGACCTTCTTATTGACGTTGAAACACAGAAATTGCATCGGAGTTAAATACAAAAGCAAAATGCGGACTTAAGTACAAGAAATCTGACTCTCCTTACTGTCTATGTCTTGAACCATTCCTTTGACACTAGTTATAGATTCCGATGCTTCACTTCAGGTTCACAGTATCCCTCTGACCTTCTTATTGACGATGAAACACAGAAATTGCATAGGATTTAAATACAAAAGGAACAATGCCGACTCAAGTACAACAAGACTGGCTCTTCTTACTGTCCGTGGTTTGAAACTTTCCTGTGAGACCGGTTTTAGATTCCAATGCTTCACTTCAGGTTTACTGTATCCCTTGGATCTTCTTATTGACGACGAAACACAGAAATTGCATCGGAATTAAATAGAAAAGGCACAATATCGACGTAAGTACTAGAAAACTGACTCTTCTTAGTGTCTATGCATTGAACCATTCCTGTGACACTAGTTACACATTCCGAAGCTTCACTTCAGGTTTACTGTATCCCTCTGACCTTCTTATTGACGATGAAACACAGAAATTGCAGCGGAAATAAATACAAAAGGCAAAAAGCAGGCTTAAGTACAAGAAAACTGAATCTTCTTACTGTCTTAGTTTTGAACCATTCCCTTGATACTAGTTATAGATTTCGATGCTTCACTTCAGGTTTACTGTATCCCTCTGACCTTCTTATTGACGATGAAACTCAGAAATTTCATCGGAATTAAATACAAAAGGCACAATGCCTACTTAAGTACTAGAAATCTGACTCTTCTTACTGTCTATGTTTTGAACCATTCCTGTGACACTAGTTATCGATTCCGATGCTTCACTTCAGGTTTACTGTATCGCTCTGACCTACTTATTGACGATGAAACACAGAAATTGCATCGGAATTAAATACAAAAGGCACAATGCCGAATTAAGTACAAGAAAACTGACTCTTCTTACTGTCTATGATTTAAACTATTCCTGTGACACTAGTTATAGATTCCGAAGCTTCACTTCAGGTTTATTGTATCCCTCTGACCTTCTTATTGACGATGAAACACAGAAATTGCATCGGACTTTAATACAAAAGGAACAAGGCCGACTCTAGTACAAGAAGTCTGGCTCTTCTTACTGTCTATGGTTTGAAACTTTCCTGTGAGACCGGTTATAGATTCCAATGCTTCACTTCAGGTTTACTGTATCCCTTGGATCTTCTTATTGACGACGAAACACAGAAATTGCATCGGAATTAAATAGAATAGGCACAATGCCGACTTAAGTAATAGAAAACTGACTCTTCTTACTGACTATGTATTGAACCATTCCTGTGACACTAGTTACACATTCCGATGCTTCACTTCAGGTTTACTGTATCCCTCTGACCATCTTATTGACCATGAAATACAGAATTTACAGCGGAATTAAATACAAAAGGCAAAATTCCGACTTAAGTACAAGAAAACTGACTCTTCCCCTTGTCTTTGTTTTGAACCATTCCTGTGACACTAGTTATAGACATCGATGCTACACTTCAGGTTTACTGTATCCCTCTGACCTTCTTATTGACGATGAAACACAGAAATTGCATCGGAATTAAATACAAAGGCACAATGCCGACTTAAGTACAAGAAATCTCACTCTTCTTACTGTCTATGCTTTTGAACCATTCCTGTGACACCAGTTAAAGATTCCGATGCTTCACTTCAGGTTTACTGTATCCCTCTGACCTTTTTATTGACGATAAAACACAGAAATTGCATCGGAATTAAATACAAAAGGCACAATGCCGAATCAAGTACAAGAAGTCTGGATCTTCTTACTGTCTATGCTTTGCACCATTCCTGTGACACTAGTTATAGACTCCGATGCTTCACTTCAGGGTTACTGTATCCCTCTGACCTTCTTATTGACGATGAAACACAGAAATTGTGTCGAAATTAAATACAAACAGCACAATGCCGACCTAAGTACAAGAGAACTGACTCTTCCTACTGTCTATGTTTTGAACCATTCCTGTGACACTAGTTATAGAATCCGATGCTTCACTTCGGGTACACTGTTTCCCACTGACCTTCTTATTGACGATGAAACACAGAAATAGCATTGGAATTAAATACATAGGCACAATGCCGACTCAAGTACAAGAGGACTGGCTCTTCTTACTGTCTAGGTTTTGAACCATTCCTGTGACACTAGTTACAGATTACGATGCTTCACTTCAGGTTTACTGTATCCCTCTGACCTTCTTGTTGACGATGAAACATAGAAATTGCATCGGAATTAAATAGAAAAGGCACAATGCCGACTTAAGTACAAGAAATCTGACTCTTCTTACTGTCTATGTTTTGAACCATTCCTGTGACACTAGTTACACATTCCGATGCTTCACTTAAGGGTTTACCGTATCGCTCTGACCTTCTTATTGACGATGAAACACAGAAATTGCAGCGGAATTAAATACAAAAGGCAAAATGCCGACTTAAGAGCAAGAAAACTGACTCTTCTTACTGTCTTTGTTTTTAACCACTCCTGTGACACTAGTTGTAGCTTTCGATGCTTCACTTCAGGTATACTGTATCCCTCTGACCTTCTTATTGACGATGAAACACAGAAATTGCATCGGAATTAAATACAAAAGGCACAATGCCGACCTAAGTACAAGAAATCTGACTCTTCTTACTGTCTATGTTTTGAACCATTCCTGTGACACTAGTTACCGATTCCGATGCATCACTTCAGGTTTACTGTATCGCTCTGACCTTCTTATTGACGATTAAACTCAGAAATTGCATCGGAATTAAATACAAAAGGCACATTGCCGAATTAAGTACAAGGAAACTGACTCTTCTTACTGTCTATGCTTTGAACCATTCCTGTGACACTAGTTATAGATTCCGATGCTTCACTTCAAGTTTACTGTGTCCCTCTGACCTTCTTATTGACGATGAAACACGGAAATTGCATCGGCATTAAATACAAAAGGCACAATGCCGACTTAAGTACATGAAGACTGACTCTTCTTCCTGTCTATGTTTTGAACTATTCCTGTGACACTAGTTATAGATTCCGATGCTTCACTTCAGGTTTACTGTATCCCTCTGACCTTCTTATTGACGATGAAACACAGAAATTGCATCGGTATTAAATGCAAAAGGCACAATGCCGAATCAAGTGCAAGAATACTGGCTCTTCCTACTGTCTATGTTTTGAACCATTCCTGTGACACTAGTTGTAGATTCCGATGCTTCACTTCAGGTTTACTGTATCCCTCTGACCGTCATATTGACAATGAAACCAGAAAATGCATCGGAATTAATTACATTGGCACAATGCCGACTCAAGTACAAGAAGACTGACTCTTCTTACTGTCTATGTTTTGAACCATTCCTGTGACACTAGTTATAGATTCCGATGCTTCACTTCAGGTTTACTGTATCCCTCTGATCTTCTTATTGACGATGAAACACAGGATTGCATCAGAATTAAATAGAAAAGGCACAATGCCGACTTAAGTACAAGAAAACTGACTCATACTACTGTCTATGTTTTGAAGCATTCCCGTGACACTAGTTTTAGATTCCGATGCTTCACTTCGGGTTTACTGTATCCCACTGACCTTCTTAATGACGATGAAACACAGAAATAACATCGGAATTAAATACATAGGCACAATGCCGACTCAAGTACAAGAGGACTGGCTCTTCTTACTGTCTATGTTTTGAACAATTCCTTTGACACTAGTTATAGATTCCGATGCGTCACATCAGGTTTACTGTATCCCTCTGACCTTCTTATTGACGATGAAACACAGAAATTGCATCGGAATTAAATAGAAGAGGCACAATGCCGACTTAAGTACAAGAAAACTGACTCTTCTTACTGTCTATGTTTTGAACCATTCCTATGACACTAGTTACACATTCCGATGCTTCACTTCAGGTTTAGTGTGTCGCTCTGACCTTCTTATTGACGATGAAACACAGAAATTGCAGCGGAATTAAATACAAAAGGCAAAATGCCATCTTAAGTACAAGAAAACTGACTCTTCTTACTGTCTTTGTTTTGAACCACTCCTGTGACACTAGTTATAGCTTTCGATGCTTCACTTCAGGTTTACTGTATCCCTCTGACCTTCTTATTGACGATGAAACACAGAAATTGCATCGGAATTAAATACAAAAGGCACAATGCCGACCTAAGTACAAGAAATCTGACTCTTCTTACTGTCTATGCTTTTGAACCATTCCTGTGACACTAGTTACCGATTCCGATTCATCACTTCAGGTTTACTGTATCGCTCTGACTTTGTTATTGACGATGAAATACAGAAATTGCATCGAAATTAAAAACAAAAGGAACATTGCCGAATTAAGTACAAGAAAATTGACTCTTCTTACTGTCTATGCTTCGAACCATTCCTGTGACACTAGTTATAGATTCCGATGCTTCACTTCAAGTTTACTGTGTCCCTCTGACCTTCTTATTGACGATGAAACACGGAAATTGCATCGGCATTAAATACAAAATGCACAATGCCGACTTAAGTACAAGAAGACTGACTCTTCTTCCTGTCTATGTTTTGAACTATTCCTGTGACACTAGTTATAGATTCCGATGCTTCACTTCAGGTTTACTGTATCCCTCTGGCCTTCTTATTGACGATGAAACACAGAAATTGAATAAGAATTAAGTAGAAAAGGCACAATGCTGACTTAAGTACAAGTAAACTAACTCTTCTTACTGACTATGTTTTGAACATTTCCTGTGTAGCCAGTTTTAGATTCTGATGCTACACTATGTGTTTACTGTATCCCTTGGACCTTCTTATTGACGTTGAAACACAGAAATTGCATCGGAGTTAAATACAAAAGCAAAATGCGGACTTAAGTACAAGAAATCTGACTCTCCTTACTGTCTATGTCTTGAACCATTCCTTTGACACTAGTTATAGATTCCGATGCTTCACTTCAGGTTCACAGTATCCCTCTGACCTTCTTATTGACGATGAAACACAGAAATTGCATAGGATTTAAATACAAAAGGAACAATGCCGACTCAAGTACAACAAGACTGGCTCTTCTTACTGTCCGTGGTTTGAAACTTTCCTGTGAGACCGGTTTTAGATTCCAATGCTTCACTTCAGGTTTACTGTATCCCTTGGATCTTCTTATTGACGACGAAACACAGAAATTGCATCGGAATTAAATAGAAAAGGCACAATATCGACGTAAGTACTAGAAAACTGACTCTTCTTAGTGTCTATGTATTGAACCATTCCTGTGACACTAGTTACACATTCCGAAGCTTCACTTCAGGTTTACTGTATCCCTCTGACCTTCTTATTGACGATGAAACACAGAAATTGCAGCGGAAATAAATACAAAAGGCAAAAAGCAGACTTAAGTACAAGAAAACTGAATCTTCTTACTGTCTTAGTTTTGAACCATTCCCTTGATACTAGTTATAGATTTCGATGCTTCACTTCAGGTTTACTGTATCCCTCTGACCTTCTTATTGACGATGAAACTCAGAAATTGCATCGGAATTAAATACAAAAGGCACAATGCCTACTTAAGTACTAGAAATCTGACTCTTCTTACTGTCTATGTTTTGAACCATTCCTGTGACACTAGTTATCGATTCCGATGCTTCACTTCAGGTTTACTGTATCGCTCTGACCTACTTATTGACGATGAAACACAGAAATTGCATCGGAATTAAATACAAAAGGCACAATGCCGAATTAAGTACAAGAAAACTGACTCTTCTTACTGTCTATGATTTAAACTATTCCTGTGACACTAGTTATAGATTCCGAAGCTTCACTTCAGGTTTATTGTATCCCTCTGACCTTCTTATTGACGATGAAACACAGAAATTGCATCGGAATTAAATACAAAAGGAACAAGGCCGACTCTAGTACAAGAAGTCTGGCTCTTCTTACTGTCTATGGTTTGAAACTTTCCTGTGAGACCGGTTATAGATTCCAATGCTTCACTTCAGGTTTACTGTATCCCTTGGATCTTCTTATTGACGACGAAACACAGAAATTGCATCGGAATTAAATAGAATAGGCACAATGCCGACTTAAGTAATAGAAAACTGACTCTTCTTACTGACTATGTATTGAACCATTCCTGTGACACTAGTTACACATTCCGATGCTTCACTTCAGGTTTACTGTATCCCTCTGACCATCTTATTGACCATGAAATACAGAATTTGCAGCGGAATTAAATACAAAAGGCAAAATTCCGACTTAAGTACAAGAAAACTGACTCTTCCCCTTGTCTTTGTTTTGAACCATTCCTGTGACACTAGTTATAGACATCGATGCTACACTTCAGGTTTACTGTATCCCTCTGACCTTCTTATTGACGATGAAACACAGAAATTGCATCGGAATTAAATACAAAGGCACAATGCCGACTTAAGTACAAGAAATCTCACTCTTCTTACTGTCTATGCTTTTGAACCATTCCTGTGACACCAGTTAAAGATTCCGATGCTTCACTTCAGGTTTACTGTATCCCTCTGACCTTTTTATTGACGATAAAACACAGAAATTGCATCGGAATTAAATACAAAAGGCACAATGCCGAATCAAGTACAAGAAGTCTGGATCTTCTTACTGTCTATGCTTTGCACCATTCCTGTGACACTAGTTATAGACTCCGATGCTTCACTTCAGGGTTACTGTATCCCTCTGACCTTCTTATTGACGATGAAACACAGAAATTGTGTCGAAATTAAATACAAACAGCACAATGCCGACCTAAGTACAAGAGAACTGACTCTTCCTACTGTCTATGTTTTGAACCATTCCTGTGACACTAGTTATAGAATCCGATGCTTCACTTCGGGTACACTGTTTCCCACTGACCTTCTTATTGACGATGAAACACAGAAATAGCATTGGAATTAAATACATAGGCACAATGCCGACTCAAGTACAAGAGGACTGGCTCTTCTTACTGTCTAGGTTTTGAACCATTCCTGTGACACTAGTTACAGATTACGATGCTTCACTTCAGGTTTACTGTATCCCTCTGACCTTCTTGTTGACGATGAAACATTGAAATTGCATCGGAATTAAATAGAAAAGGCACAATGCCGACTTAAGTACAAGAAAACTGACTCTTCTTACTGTCTATGTTTTGAACCATTCCTGTGACACTAGTTACACATTCCGATGCTTCACTTAAGGGTTTACCGTATCGCTCTGACCTTCTTATTGACGATGAAACACAGAAATTGCAGCGGAATTAAATACAAAAGGCAAAATGCCGACTTAAGAGCAAGAAAACTGACTCTTCTTACTGTCTTTGTTTTTAACCACTCCTGTGACACTAGTTGTAGCTTTCGATGCTTCACTTCAGGTATACTGTATCCCTCTGACCTTCTTATTGACGATGAAACACAGAAATTGCATCGGAATTAAATACAAAAGGCACAATGCCGACCTAAGTACAAGAAATCTGACTCTTCTTACTGTCTATGTTTTGAACCATTCCTGTGACACTAGTTACCGATTCCGATGCATCACTTCAGGTTTACTGTATCGCTCTGACCTTCTTATTGACGATTAAACTCAGAAATTGCATCGGAATTAAATACAAAAGGCACATTGCCGAATTAAGTACAAGGAAACTGACTCTTCTTACTGTCTATGCTTTGAACCATTCCTGTGACACTAGTTATAGATTCCGATGCTTCACTTCAAGTTTACTGTGTCCCTCTGACCTTCTTATTGACGATGAAACACGGAAATTGCATCGGCATTAAATACAAAAGGCACAATGCCGACTTAAGTACAAGAAGACTGACTCTTCTTCCTGTCTATGTTTTGAACTATTCCTGTGACACTAGTTATAGATTCCGATGCTTCACTTCAGGTTTACTGTATCCCTCTGACCTTCTTATTGACGATGAAACACAGAAATTGCATCGGTATTAAATGCAAAAGGCACAATGCCGAATCAAGTGCAAGAATACTGGCTCTTCCTACTGTCTATGTTTTGAACCATTCCTGTGACACTAGTTGTAGATTCCGATGCTTCACTTCAGGTTTACTGTATCCCTCTGACCGTCATATTGACAATGAAACCAGAAAATGCATCGGAATTAATTACATTGGCACAATGCCGACTCAAGTACAAGAAGACTGACTCTTCTTACTGTCTATGTTTTGAACCATTCCTGTGACACTAGTTATAGATTCCGATGCTTCACTTCAGGTTTACTGTATCCCTCTGATCTTCTTATTGACGATGAAACACAGGATTGCATCAGAATTAAATAGAAAAGGCACAATGCCGACTTAAGTACAAGAAAACTGACTCATACTACTGTCTATGTTTTGAAGCATTCCCGTGACACTAGTTTTAGATTCCGATGCTTCACTTCGGGTTTACTGTATCCCACTGACCTTCTTAATGACGATGAAACACAGAAATAACATCGGAATTAAATACATAGGCACAATGCCGACTCAAGTACAAGAGGACTGGCTCTTCTTACTGTCTATGTTTTGAACAATTCCTGTGACACTAGTTATAGATTCCGATGCGTCACATCAGGTTTACTGTATCCCTCTGACCTTCTTATTGACGATGAAACACAGAAATTGCATCGGAATTAAATAGAAGAGACACAATGCCGACTTAAGTACAAGAAAACTGACTCTTCTTACTGTCTATGTTTTGAACCATTCCTATGACACTAGTTACACATTCCGATGCTTCACTTCAGGTTTAGTGTGTCGCTCTGACCTTCTTATTGACGATGAAACACAGAAATTGCAGCGGAATTAAATACAAAAGGCAAAATGCCATCTTAAGTACAAGAAAACTGACTCTTCTTACTGTCTTTGTTTTGAACCACTCCTGTGACACTAGTTATAGCTTTCGATGCTTCACTTCAGGTTTACTGTATCCCTCTGACCTTCTTATTGACGATGAAACACAGAAATTGCATCGGAATTAAATACAAAAGGCACAATGCCGACCTAAGTACAAGAAATCTGACTCTTCTTACTGTCTATGCTTTTGAACCATTCCTGTGACACTAGTTACCGATTCCGATTCATCACTTCAGGTTTACTGTATCGCTCTGACTTTGTTATTGACGATGAAATACAGAAATTGCATCGAAATTAAAAACAAAAGGAACATTGCCGAATTAAGTACAAGAAAATTGACTCTTCTTACTGTCTATGTTTCGAACCATTCCTGTGACACTAGTTATAGATTCCGATGCTTCACTTCAAGTTTACTGTGTCCCTCTGACCTTCTTATTGACGATGAAACACGGAAATTGCATCGGCATTAAATACAAAATGCACAATGCCGACTTAAGTACAAGAAGACTGACTCTTCTTCCTGTCTATGTTTTGAACTATTCCTGTGACACTAGTTATAGATTCCGATGCTTCACTTCAGGTTTACTGTATCCCTCTGACCTTCTTATTGACGATGAAACACAGAAATTGTATCGGTATTAAATGCAAAAGGCACAATGCCGAATCAAGTGCAAGAATACTGGCTCTTCCCACTGTCTATGTTTTGAACCATTCCTGTGACACTAGTTGTAGATTCCGATGCTTCACTTCAGGTTTACTGTATCCCTCTGACCGTCATATTGACAATGAAACACAGAAAATGCATCGGAATTAATTACATTGGCACAATGCCGACTCAAGTACAAGAAGACTGACTCTTCTTACTGTCTATGTTTTGAACCAATCCTGTGACACTAGTTATAGATTCCGATGCTTCACTTCAGGTTTACTGTATCCCTCTGACCTTCTTATTGACGATGAAACACAGGATTGCATCAGAATTAAATAGAAAAGGCACAATGCCGACTTAAGTACAAGAAAACTGACTCATACTACTGTCTATGTTTTGAAGCATTCCCGTGACACTAGTTATAGATTCCGATGCTTCACTTCGGGTTTACTGTATCCCACTGACCTTCTTAATGACGATGAAACACAGAAATAACATCGGAATTAAATACATAGGCACAATGCCGACTCAAGTACAAGAGGACTGGCTCTTCTTACTGTCTATGTTTTGAACAATTCCTGTGACACTAGTTATAGATTCCGATGCGTCACATCAGGTTTACTGTATCCCTCTGACCTTCTTATTGACGATGAAACACAGAAATTGCATCGGAATTAAATAGAAGAGGCACAATGCCGACTTAAGTACAAGAAAACTGACTCTTCTTACTGTCTATGTTTTGAGCCATTCCTGTGACACCAGTTAAAGATTCCGATGCTTCACTTCAGGTTTACTGTATCCCTCTGACCTTTTTATTGACGATGAAACACAGAAATTGCATCGGAATTAAATACAAAAGGCACAATGCCGAATCAAGTACAAGAAGTCTGGATCTTCTTACTGTCTATGCTTTGCACCATTCCTGTGACACTAGTTATAGACTCCGATGCTTCACTTCAGGGTTAGTGTATCCCTCTGACCTTCTTATTGACGATGAAACACAGAAATTGTGTCGAAATTAAATACAAACAGCACATTGCCGACCTAAGTACAAGAGAACTGACTCTTCCTACTGTCTATGTTTTGAACCATTCCTGTGACACTAGTTATAGAATCCGATGCTTCACTTCGGGTTCACTGTATCCCACTGACCTTCTTATTGACGATGAAACACAGAAATGGCATCGGAATTAAATACAAAAGGCACAATGCCGACTCAAGTACAAGAATACTGGCTCTTCTTACTGTCTATGCTTTGAGCCATTCCTGTGACACTAGTCATAGATTCCGATGCTTCACGTCAGGATTACTGTATCCCTCTGACCTTCTTATTGACGATGAAACACAGAAATAGCATTGGAATTAAATACATAGGCACAATGCCGACTCAAGTACAAGAGGACTGGCTCTTCTTACTGTCTAGGTTTTGAACCATTCCTGTGACACTAGTTACAGATTACGATGCTGCACTTCAGGTTTACTGTATCCCTCTGACCGTCTTATTGACGATGAAACACAGAAATTGCATCGGAATTAAATAGAAAAGGCACAATGCCGACTTAAGTACAAGAAAACTGACTCTTCATACTGTCTATGTTTTGAACCATTCCTGTGACACTAGTTACCGATTCCGATGCATCACTTCAGTTTTACTGTATCGCTCTGACCTTCTTATTGACGATGAAACTCAGAAATTGCATCGGAATTAAATACAAAATGCACATTGCCGAATTAAGTACAAGAAAACTGACTCTTCTTACTGTCTATGCTTTGAACCATTCCTGTGACACTAGTTATAGATTCCGATGCTTCACTTCAAGTTTACTGTGTCCCTCTGACCTTCTTATTGACGATGAAACACGGAAATTGCATCGGCATTAAATACAAAAGGCACAATGCCGACTTAAGTACAAGAAGACTGACTCTTCTTCCTGTCTATGTTTGAACTATTCCTGTGACACTAGTTATAGATTCCGATGCTTCACTTCAGGTTTACTGTATCCCTCTGACCTTCTTATTGACGATGAAACACAGGATTGCATCAGAATTAAATAGAAAAGGCACAATGCCGACTTAAGTACAAGAAAACTGACTCATACTACTGTCTATGCTTTGAAGCATTCCCGTGACACTAGTTATAGATTCCGATGCTTCACTTCGGGTTTACTGTATCCCACTGACCTTCTTAATGACGATGAAACACAGAAATAACATCGGAATTAAATACATAGGCACAATGCCGACTCAAGTACAAGAGGACAGGCTCTTCTCACTCTCTATGTTTTGAACAATTCCTGTGACACTAGTTATAGATTCCGATGCGTCACATCAGGTTTACTGTATCCCTCTGACCTTCTTATTGACGATGAAACACAGAAATTGCATCGGAATTAAATAGAAGAGGCACAATGCCGACTTAAGTACAAGAAAACTGACTCTTCTTACTGTCTATGTTTTGAACCATTCCTATGACACTAGTTACACATTCCGATGCTTCACTTCAGGTTTAGTGTGTCGCTCTGACCTTCTTATTGACGATGAAACACAGAAATTGCAGCGGAATTAAATACAAAAGGCAAAATGCCATCTTAAGTACAAGAAAACTGACTCTTCTTACTGTCTTTGTTTTGAACAACTCCTGTGACACTAGTTATAGCTTTCGATGCTTCACTTCAGGTTTACTGTATCCCTCTGACCTTCTTATTGACGATGAAACACAGAAATTGCATCGGAATTAAATACAAAAGGCACAATGCCGACCTAAGTACAAGAAATCTGACTCTTCTTACTGTCTATGCTTTTGAACCATTCCTGTGACACTAGTTACCGATTCCGATTCATCACTTCAGGTTTACTGTATCGCTCTGACTTTCTTATTGACGATGAAACACAGAAATTGCATCAGAAATAAATACAAAAGGCACAACGCCGACTTAAGTGCAAGAAGACTGACTCTTCTTACTGTCTATGATTTAAACTATTCCTGTGACACTAGTTATAGATTCCGAAGCTTCACTTCAGGTTTATTGTATCCCTCTGACCTTCTTATTGACGATGAAACACAGAAATTGCATCGGAATTAAATACAAAAGGAACAAGGCCGACTCTAGTACAAGAAGTCTGGCTCTTCTTACTGTCTATGGTTTGAAACTTTCCTGTGAGACCGGTTATAGATTCCAATGCTTCACTTCAGGTTTACTGTATCCCTTGGATCTTCTTATTGACGACGAAACACAGAAATTGCATCGGAATTAAATAGAATAGGCACAATGCCGACTTAAGTAATAGAAAACTGACTCTTCTTACTGACTATGTATTGAACCATTCCTGTGACACTAGTTACACATTCCGATGCTTCACTTCAGGTTTACTGTATCCCTCTGACCATCTTATTGACGATGAAATACAGAATTTGCAGCGGAATTAAATACAAAATGCAAAATTCCGACTTAAGTACAAGAAAACTGACTCTTCCCCTTGTCTTTGTTTTGAACCATTCCTGTGACACTAGTTATAGACATCGATGCTACACTTCAGGTTTACTGTATCCCTCTGACCTTCTTATTGACGATGAAACACAGAAATTGCATCGGAATTAAATACAAAGGCACAATGCCGACTTAAGTACAAGAAATCTCACTCCTCTTACTGTCTATGCTTTTGAACCATTCCTGTGACACCAGTTAAAGATTCCGATGCTTCACTTCAGGTTTACTGTATCCCTCTGACCTTTTTATTGACGATAAAACACAGAAATTGCATCGGAATTAAATACAAAAGGCACAATGCCGAATCAAGTACAAGAAGTCTGGATCTTCTTACTGTCTATGCTTTGTACCATTCCTGTGACACTAGTTATAGACTCCGACGCTTCACTTCAGGGTTACTGTATCCCTCTGACCTTCTTATTGACGATGAAACACAGAAATTGTGTCGAAATTAAATACAAACAGCACAATGCCGACCTAAGTACAAGAGAACTGACTCTTCCTACTGTCTATGTTTTGAACCATTCCTGTGACACTAGTTATAGAATCCGATGCTTCACTTCGGGTACACTGTTTCCCACTGACCTTCTTATTGACGATGAAACACAGAAATGGCATCGGAATTAAATACAAAAGGCACAATGCCGACTCAAGTACAAGAATACTGGCTCTTCTTACTGTCTTTGCTTTGAACCATTCCTGTGACACTAGTCATAGATTCCGATGCTTCACGTCAGGATTACTGTATCCCTCTGACCTTCTTATTGACGATGAAACACAGAAATAGCATTGGAATTAAATACATAGGCACAATGCCGACTCAAGTACAAGAGGACTGGCTCTTCTTACTGTCTAGGTTTTGAACCATTCCTGTGACACTAGTTACAGATTACGATGCTTCACTTCAGGTTTACTGTATCCCTCTGACCTTCTTGTTGACGATGAAACATAGAAAATGCATCGGAATTAAATAGAAAAGGCACAATGCCGACTTAAGTACAAGAAAACTGACTCTTCTTACTGTCTATGTTTTGAACCATTCCTGTGACACTAGTTACACATTCCGATGCTTCACTTAAGGGTTTACCGTATCGCTCTGACCTTCTAATTGACGATGAAACACAGAAACTGCAGCGGAATTAAATACAAAAGGCAAAATGCCGACTTAAGAGCAAGAAAACTGACTCTTCTTACTGTCTTTGTTTTTAACCACTCCTGTGACACTAGTTGTAGCTTTCGATGCTTCACTTCAGGTATACTGTATCCCTCTGACCTTCTTATTGACGATGAAACACAGAAATTGCATCGGAATTAAATACAAAAGGCACAATGCCGACCTAAGTACAAGAAATCTGACTCTTCTTACTGTCTATGTTTTGAACCATTCCTGTGACACTAGTTACCGATTCCGATGCATCACTTCTGGTTTACTGTATCGCTCTGACCTTCTTATTGACGATTAAACTCAGAAATTGCATCGGAATTAAATACAAAAGGCACATTGCCGAATTAAGTACAAGGAAACTGACTCTTCTTACTGTCTATGCTTTGAACCATTCCTGTGACACTAGTTATAGATTCCGATGCTTCACTTCAAGTTTACTGTGTCCCTCTGACCTTCTTATTGACGATGAAACACGGAAATTGCATCGGCATTAAATACAAAAGGCACAATGCCGACTTAAGTACAAGAAGACTGACTCTTCTTCCTGTCTATGTTTTGAACTATTCCTGTGACACTAGTTATAGATTCCGATGCTTCACTTCAGGTTTACTGTATCCCTCTGACCTTCTTATTGACGATGAAACACAGAAATTGCATCGGTATTAAATGCAAAAGGCACAATGCCGAATCAAGTGCAAGAATACTGGCTCTTCCTACTGTCTATGTTTTGAACCATTCCTGTGACACTAGTTGTAGATTCCGATGCTTCACTTCAGGTTTACTGTATCCCTCTGACCGTCATATTGACAATGAAACCAGAAAATGCATCGGAATTAATTACATTGGCACAATGCCGACTCAAGTACAAGAAGACTGACTCTTCTTACTGTCTATGTTTTGAACCATTCCTGTGACACTAGTTATAGATTCCGATGCTTCACTTCAGGTTTACTGTATCCCTCTGATCTTCTTATTGACGATGAAACACAGGATTGCATCAGAATTAAATAGAAAAGGCACAATGCCGACTTAAGTACAAGAAAACTGACTCATACTACTGTCTATGTTTTGAAGCATTCCCGTGACACTAGTTTTAGATTCCGATGCTTCACTTCGGGTTTACTGTATCCCACTGACCTTCTTAATGACGATGAAACACAGAAATAACATCGGAATTAAATACATAGGCACAATGCCGACTCAAGTACAAGAGGACTGGCTCTTCTTACTGTCTATGTTTTGAACAATTCCTGTGACACTAGTTATAGATTCCGATGCGTCACATCAGGTTTACTGTATCCCTCTGACCTTCTTATTGACGATGAAACACAGAAATTGCATCGGAATTAAATAGAAGAGGCACAATGCCGACTTAAGTACAAGAAAACTGACTCTTCTTACTGTCTATGTTTTGAGCCATTCCTGTGACACCAGTTAAAGATTCCGATGCTTCACTTCAGGTTTACTGTATCCCTCTGACCTTTTTATTGACGATGAAACACAGAAATTGCATCGGAATTAAATACAAAAGGCACAATGCCGAATCAAGTACAAGAAGTCTGGATCTTCTTACTGTCTATGCTTTGCACCATTCCTGTGACACTAGTTATAGACTCCGATGCTTCACTTCAGGGTTACTGTATCCCTCTGACCTTCTTATTGACGATGAAACACAGAAATTGTGTCGAAATTAAATACAAACAGCACATTGCCGACCTAAGTACAAGAGAACTGACTCTTCCTACTGTCTATGTTTTGAACCATTCCTGTGACACTAGTTATAGAATCCGATGCTTCACTTCGGGTTCACTGTATCCCACTGACCTTCTTATTGACGATGAAACAAAGAAATGGCATCGGAATTAAATACAAAAGGCACAATGCCGACTCAAGTACAAGAATACTGGCTCTTCTTACTGTCTATGCTTTGAACCATTCCTGTGACACTAGTCATAGATTCCGATGCTTCACGTCAGGATTACTGTATCCCTCTGACCTTCTTATTGACGATGAAACACAGAAATAGTATTGGAATTAAATACATAGGCACAATGCCGACTCAAGTACAAGAGGACTGGCTCTTCTTACTGTCTAGGTTTTGAACCATTCCTGTGACACTAGTTACAGATTACGATGCTGCACTTCAGGTTTACTGTATCCCTCTGACCGTCTTATTGACGATGAAACACAGAAATTGCATCGGAATTAAATAGAAAAGGCACAATGCCGACTTAAGTACAAGAAAACTGACTCTTCATACTGTCTATGTTTTGAACCATTCCTGTGACACTTGTTACCGATTCCGATGCATCACTTCAGGTTTACTGTATCGCTCTGACCTTCTTATTGACGATGAAACTCAGAAATTGCATCGGAATTAAATACAAAATCACATTGCCGAATTAAGTACAAGAAAACTGACTCTTCTTACTGTCTATGCTTTGAACCATTCCTGTGACACTAGTTATAGATTCCGATGCTTCACTTCAAGTTTACTGTGTCCCTCTGACCTTCTTATTGACGATGAAACACGGAAATTGCATCGGCATTAAATACAAAAGGCACAATGCCGACTTAAGTACAAGAAGACTGACTCTTCTTCCTGTCTATGTTTGAACTATTCCTGTGACACTAGTTATAGATTCCGATGCTTCACTTCAGGTTTACTGTATCCCTCTGACCTTCTTATTGACGATGAAACACAGGATTGCATCAGAATTAAATAGAAAAGGCACAATGCCGACTTAAGTACAAGAAAACTGACTCATACTACTGTCTATGTTTTGAAGCATTCCCGTGACACTAGTTATAGATTCCGATGCTTCACTTCGGGTTTACTGTATCCCACTGACCTTCTTAATGACGATGAAACACAGAAATAACATCGGAATTAAATACATAGGCACAATGCCGACTCAAGTACAAGAGGACAGGCTCTTCTCACTCTCTATGTTTTGAACAATTCCTGTGACACTAGTTATAGTTTCCGATGCGTCACATCAGGTTTACTGTATCCCTCTGACCTTCTTATTGACGATGAAACACAGAAATTGCATCGGAATTAAATAGAAGAGGCACAATGCCGACTTAAGTACAAGAAAACTGACTCTTCTTACTGTCTATGTTTTGAACCATTCCTATGACACTAGTTACACATTCCGATGCTTCACTTCAGGTTTAGTGTGTCGCTCTGACCTTCTTATTGACGATGAAACACAGAAATTGCAGCGGAATTAAATACAAAAGGCAAAATGCCATCTTAAGTACAAGAAAACTGACTCTTCTTACTGTCTTTGTTTGAACAACTCCTGTGACACTAGTTATAGCTTTCGATGCTTCACTTCAGGTTTACTGTATCCCTCTGACCTTCTTATTGACGATGAAACACAGAAATTGCATCGGAATTAAATACAAAAGGCACAATGCCGACCTAAGTACAAGAAATCTGACTCTACTTACTGTCTATGCTTTTGAACCATTCCTGTGACACTAGTTACCGATTCCGATTCATCACTTCAGGTTTACTGTATCGCTCTGACTTTCTTATTGACGATGAAACACAGAAATTGCATCAGAAATAAATACAAAAGGCACAACGCCGACTTAAGTGCAAGAAGACTGACTCTTCTTACTGACTATCTTTTGAACATTTCCTGTGAGACCAGTTTTAGATTCCGATGCATCACTATATGTTTACTGTATCCCTTAGACCTTCTTATTGACGATTAAACACAGAAATTGCATCGGAATTAAATACAAAATGCACAATGCCGACTTAAGTACAAGAAGACTGACACTTCTTACTGACTATGTTTTGAACATTTCCTCTTTGACCAGTTTTAGATTCCGAAGCTTCACTATATGTTTACTGTATCCCTCGGACCTTCTTGTTGACGATGAAACACAGAAATTGCATCGGAATTAATTAGAAAAGGCACATTGCCGAATTAAGTACAAGAAAACTGACTCTTCTAACTGTCTATGCTTTGAACCATTCCTGTGACACTAGTTACACATTCCGACGCTTCACTTAAGGGTTTACTGTATCGCTCTGACCTTCTTATTGACGATGAAACACAGAAACTGCAGCGGAATTAAATACAAAAGGCAAAATGCCGACTTAAGAACAAGAAAACTGACTCTTCTTACTGTCTTTGTTTTTAACAACTCCTGTGACACTAGTTGTAGCTTTCGATGCTTCACTTCAGGTATACTGTATCCCTCTGACCTTCTTATTGACGATGAAACACAGAAATTGCATCGGAATTAAATACAAAAGGCACAATGCCGACCTAAGGACAAGAAATCTGACTCTTCTTACTGTCTATGCCTTTGAACCATTCCTGTGACACTAGTTACCGATTCCGATGCATCACTTCAGGTTTACTGTACCGCTCTGACCTTCTAATTGACGATGAAACTCAGAAATTGCATCGGAGTTAAATACAAAAGGCACATTGCCGAATTAAGTACAAGAAAACTGACTCTTCTAACTGTCTATGCTTTGAACCATTCCTGTGACACTAGTTATAGATTCCGATGCTTCACTTCAAGTTTACTGTGTCCCTCTGACCTTCTTATTGACGATGAAACACGGAAATTGCATCGGCATTAAATACGAAAAGCACAATGCCGACTTAAGTACAAGAAGACTGACTCTTCTTCCTGTCTATGTTTTGAACTATTCCTGTGACACTAGTTATAGATTCCGATGCATCACTATATGTTTACTGTATCCCTTAGACCTTCTTATTGACGATTAAACACAGAAATTGCATCGGAATTAAATACAAAATGCACAATGCCGACTTAAGTACAAGAAGACTGACACTTCTTACTGACTATGTTTTGAACATTTCCTCTTTGACTAGTTTTAGATTCCGAAGCTTCACTATATGTTTACTGTATCCCTCGGACCTTCTTATTGACGATGAAACACAGAAATTGCATCGGAATTAATTAGAAAAGGCACATTGCCGAATTAAGTACAAGAAAACTGACTCTTCTAACTGTCTATGCTTTGAACCATTCCTGTGACACTAGTTACACATTCCGACGCTTCACTTAAGGGTTTACTGTATCGCTCTGACCTTCTTATTGACGATGAAACACAGAAACTGCAGCGGAATTAAATACAAAAGGCAAAATGCCGACTTAAGAACAAGAAAACTGACTCTTCTTACTGTCTTTGTTTTTAACAACTCCTGTGACACTAGTTGTAGCTTTCGATGCTTCACTTCAGGTATACTGTATCCCTCTGACCTTCTTATTGACGATGAAACACAGAAATTGCATCGGAATTAAATACAAAAGGCACAATGCCGACCTAAGAACAAGAAATCTGACTCTTCTTACTGTCTATGCCTTTGAACCATTCCTGTGACACTAGTTACCGATTCCGATGCATCACTTCAGGTTTACTGTACCGCTCTGACCTTCTAATTGACGATGAAACTCAGAAATTGCATCGGAGTTAAATACAAAAGGCACATTGCCGAATTAAGTACAAGAAAACTGACTCTTCTAACTGTCTATGCTTTGAACCATTCCTGTGACACTAGTTATAGATTCCGATGCTTCACTTCAAGTTTACTGTGTCCCTCTGACCTTCTTATTGACGATGAAACACGGAAATTGCATCGGCATTAAATACGAAAAGCACAATGCCGACTTAAGTACAAGAAGACTGACTCTTCTTCCTGTCTATGTTTTGAACTATTCCTGTGACACTAGTTATAGATTCCGATGCTTCACTTCAGGTTTACTGTATCCCTCTGACCTTCTTATTGACGATGAAACACAGAAATTGCATCGGTATTAAATACAAAAGGCACAATGCCGAATCAAGTGCAAGAATACACTAGTTATAGATTCCGATGCGTCACATCAGGTTTACTGTATCCCTCTGACCTTCTTATTGACGATGAAACACAGAAATTGCATCGGAATTAAATAGAAGAGGCACAATGCCAACTTAAGTACAAGAAAACTGACTCTTCTTACTGTCTATGTTTTGAACCATTCCTATGACACTAGTTACACATTCCGATGCTTCACTTCAGGTTTACTGTGTCGCTCTGACCTTCTTATTGACGATGAAACACAGAAATTGCAGCGGAATTAAATACAAAAGGCAAAATGCCGACTTAAGTACAAGAAAACTGACTCTTCTTACTGTCTTTGTTTTGAACCACTCCTGTGACACTAGTTATAGCTTTCGATGCTTCACTTCAGGTTTACTGTATCCCTCCGACCCTCTTATTGACGATGAAACACAGAAATTGCATCGGAATTAAATAGAAAAGGCACAATGCCGACTTAAGTACAAGAAAACTGACTCTTCATACTGTCTATGTTTTGAACCATTCCTGTGACACTAGTTACCGATTCCGATGCATCACTTCAGGTTTACTGTATCGCTCTGACCTTCTTATTGACGATGAAACTCAGAAATTGCATCGGAATTAAATACAAAATCACATTGCCGAATTAAGTACAAGAAAACTGACTCTTCTTACTGTCTATGCTTTGAACCATTCCTGTGACACTAGTTATAGATTCCGATGCTTCACTTCAAGTTTACTGTGTCCCTCTGACCTTCTTATTGACGATGAAACACGGAAATTGCATCGGCATTAAATACAAAAGGCACAATGCCGACTTAAGTACAAGAAGACTGACTCTTCTTCCTGTCTATGTTTGAACTATTCCTGTGACACTAGTTATAGATTCCGATGCTTCACTTCAGGTTTACTGTATCCCTCTGACCTTCTTATTGACGATGAAACACAGGATTGCATCAGAATTAAATAGAAAAGGCACAATGCCGACTTAAGTACAAGAAAACTGACTCATACTACTGTCTATGTTTTGAAGCATTCCCGTGACACTAGTTATAGATTCCGATGCTTCACTTCGGGTTTACTGTATCCCACTGACCTTCTTAATGACGATGAAACACAGAAATAACATCGGAATTAAATACATAGGCACAATGCCGACTCAAGTACAAGAGGACAGGCTCTTCTCACTCTCTATGTTTTGAACAATTCCTGTGACACTAGTTATAGTTTCCGATGCGTCACATCAGGTTTACTGTATCCCTCTGACCTTCTTATTGACGATGAAACACAGAAATTGCATCGGAATTAAATAGAAGAGGCACAATGCCGACTTAAGTACAAGAAAACTGACTCTTCTTACTGTCTATGTTTTGAACCATTCCTATGACACTAGTTACACATTCCGATGCTTCACTTCAGGTTTAGTGTGTCGCTCTGACCTTCTTATTGACGATGAAACACAGAAATTGCAGCGGAATTAAATACAAAAGGCAAAATGCCATCTTAAGTACAAGAAAACTGACTCTTCTTACTGTCTTTGTTTGAACAACTCCTGTGACACTAGTTATAGCTTTCGATGCTTCACTTCAGGTTTACTGTATCCCTCTGACCTTCTTATTGACGATGAAACACAGAAATTGCATCGGAATTAAATACAAAAGGCACAATGCCGACCTAAGTACAAGAAATCTGACTCTACTTACTGTCTATGCTTTTGAACCATTCCTGTGACACTAGTTACCGATTCCGATTCATCACTTCAGGTTTACTGTATCGCTCTGACTTTCTTATTGACGATGAAACACAGAAATTGCATCAGAAATAAATACAAAAGGCACAACGCCGACTTAAGTGCAAGAAGACTGACTCTTCTTACTGACTATCTTTTGAACATTTCCTGTGAGACCAGTTTTAGATTCCGATGCATCACTATATGTTTACTGTATCCCTTAGACCTTCTTATTGACGATTAAACACAGAAATTGCATCGGAATTAAATACAAAATGCACAATGCCGACTTAAGTACAAGAAGACTGACACTTCTTACTGACTATGTTTTGAACATTTCCTCTTTGACCAGTTTCAGATTCCGAAGCTTCACTATATGTTTACTGTATCCCTCGGACCTTCTTATTGACGATGAAACACAGAAATTGCATCGGAATTAATTAGAAAAGGCACATTGCCGAATTAAGTACAAGAAAACTGACTCTTCTAACTGTCTATGCTTTGAACCATTCCTGTGACACTAGTTACACATTCCGACGCTTCACTTAAGGGTTTACTGTATCGCTCTGACCTTCTTATTGACGATGAAACACAGAAACTGCAGCGGAATTAAATACAAAAGGCAAAATGCCGACTTAAGAACAAGAAAACTGACTCTTCTTACTGTCTTTGTTTTTAACAACTCCTGTGACACTAGTTGTAGCTTTCGATGCTTCACTTCAGGTATACTGTATCCCTCTGACCTTCTTATTGACGATGAAACACAGAAATTGCATCGGAATTAAATACAAAAGGCACAATGCCGACCTAAGGACAAGAAATCTGACTCTTCTTACTGTCTATGCCTTTGAACCATTCCTGTGACACTAGTTACCGATTCCGATGCATCACTTCAGGTTTACTGTACCGCTCTGACCTTCTAATTGACGATGAAACTCAGAAATTGCATCGGAGTTAAATACAAAAGGCACATTGCCGAATTAAGTACAAGAAAACTGACTCTTCTAACTGTCTATGCTTTGAACCATTCCTGTGACACTAGTTATAGATTCCGATGCTTCACTTCAAGTTTACTGTGTCCCTCTGACCTTCTTATTGACGATGAAACACGGAAATTGCATCGGCATTAAATACGAAAAGCACAATGCCGACTTAAGTACAAGAAGACTGACTCTTCTTCCTGTCTATGTTTTGAACTATTCCTGTGACACTAGTTATAGATTCCGATGCTTCACTTCAGGTTTACTGTATCCCTCTGACCTTCTTATTGACGATGAAACACAGAAATTGCATCGGTATTAAATACAAAAGGCACAATGCCGAATCAAGTGCAAGAATACACTAGTTATAGATTCCGATGCGTCACATCAGGTTTACTGTATCCCTCTGACCTTCTTATTGACGATGAAACACAGAAATTGCATCGGAATTAAATAGAAGAGGCACAATGCCAACTTAAGTACAAGAAAACTGACTCTTCTTACTGTCTATGTTTTGAACCATTCCTATGACACTAGTTACACATTCCGATGCTTCACTTCAGGTTTACTGTGTCGCTCTGACCTTCTTATTGACGATGAAACACAGAAATTGCAGCGGAATTAAATACAAAAGGCAAAATGCCGACTTAAGTACAAGAAAACTGACTCTTCTTACTGTCTTTGTTTTGAACCACTCCTGTGACACTAGTTATAGCTTTCGATGCTTCACTTCAGGTTTACTGTATCCCTCCGACCCTCTTATTGACGATGAAACACAGAAATTGCATCGGAATTAAATACAAAAGGCACAATGCCGACCTAAGTACAAGAAATCTGACTCTTCTTACTGTCTATGCTTTTGAACCATTCCTGTGACACTAGTTACCGATTCCGATTCATCACTTCAGGTTTACTGTATCGCTCTGACTTTCTTATTGACGATGAAACACAGAAATTGCATCGGAATTAAATACAAAATGCACATTGCCGAATTAAGTACAAGAAAACTGACTCTTCTTACGGTCTATGCTTCGAACCATTCTTGTGATCCTAGTTATAGATTCCGATGCTTCACTTCAGGTTTACTGTATCGCTCTGACCTTCTTATTGAAGATGAAACACAGAAATTGCATCGGAATTAAATACAAAAGGCACAATGCCGAATTAAGTGCTAGAAAACTGACTCTTATTACTGTCTATGTTTTGAACTATTCCTGTGCCACTAGTTATAGATTCCGATGCTTCACTTCAGGTTTACTGTATCCCTTGCACCTTCTTATGGACGATGAAACACAGAAATTGCATCGGAATTAAATACATACGCACAACGCCGACTCAATTACAAGAAGACTGGCTCTTCTTACTGTCTATGTTTTGAACAATTCCTGTGACACTAGTTATATATTTCGATGCTTCACTGTAGGTTTACTGTCTCCCTCTGACCTTCTTATTGAAGATGAAACACAGAAATTGCATCGGAATTAAATAGAAAAGGCACAATGCCGACTTAAGTACAAGAAAACTGACTCTTCTTACTGTCTATGCTTTTGACCCATACCCGTGACACTAGTTATAGATTACGATGCTTCACTTCAGGTTTACTGTATCCCTCTGACCTTGTTATTGACGATGAAACACAGAAATTGTATCGGAATTAAATACAAAAGGCAAAATGCCGGCTTACGTACAAGAAAACTGACTCTTCTTACTGTCATTGTTTTGAACCATTCCTGTAACACTAGTTATAGATTTCGATGCTTCACTTCAGGTTTACTGTATCCCTCTGACCTTCTTATTGACGATGAAACATAGAAATTGCATGGGAATTAAATAGAAAAGGCACAATGCCGACATAAGTGCATGAAAACTGATTCTACTTACTATCTATGCTTTGAACCATTCCTGTGACACTAGTTATAGATTCCGTTGCTTCAATTCAGGTTTTCTGTATCCCTCTGACCATCTTATTGACGATGAAACACAGATATTGCATCGGAATTAAATACAAAACGCTCACTGCCGACTTAAGTTCAAGAAAACTGACTCTTCTTATTGTCTATGTTCTAAACCATTCATGTGACACTAGTTATAGATTCCGATGCTTCACTTCAGGTTTACTGTATCCCTGTGACCTTCGTATTGACGATGAAACACAGAAATTGCTTCGGAATTAAATACAAAAGGCACAATGCCGACGTAAGTACAAGAAAACTGACTCTTCTTACTGTCTATGTTATGAACCATACCTGTGACACTAGTTACACATTCCGATGCTTCACTTCAGGTTTACTGTATCCCTCTGACCTTCTTATTGACGATGAAACACAGACATTGCAGCGGAATTAAATACAAAAGGCAAAATGCCGACTTACGTACAAGAAAACTGTCTCTTCTTACTGTCATTGTTTTGAACCATTCCTGTAACACTAGTTATAGATTTCGACGCTTCACTTCAGGTTAACTGTATCCCTCTGACCTTCGTATTGACGATGAAACACAGAAATTCCATCGGAATTAAATACAACAGGCACAATGCCAACTTAAGTACAAGAAATCTGACACTTCTTACTGTCAATGTTTTGGACAATTCCTGTGACACTAGTTATCGATTCCGATGCTTCACTTCAGGTTTACTGTATCGCTCTGTCCTTCTTATTGACGATGAAACACAGAAATGGCATCGGAATTAAATACAAAAGGCACAATGCCGAATTAAGTACAAGAAAACGTCTCTTCTTACTGTCTATGTTTTGAACCATTCCTGTGACACTAGTTATAGATTCCGATGCTTCACTTCAGGTTTACTGTATACCTCTGACCTTATTATTGATGATGAGAAGCAGAAATTGCATCGGAATTAAATACAAAAGGCACAATGCCGACTTAAGTACAAGAAAACTGACTCATACTACTGTCTATGTTTTGAAGCATTCCCGTGACACTAGTTATAGATTCCGATGCTTCACTTCGGGTTTACTGTATCCCACTGACCTTCTTAATGACGATGAAACACAGAAATAACATCGGAATTAAATACATAGGCACAATTCCGACTCAAGTACAAGAGGACAGGCTCTTCTCACTCTCTATGTTTTGAACAATTCCTGTGACACTAGTTATAGATTCCGATGCGTCACATCAGGTTTACTGTATCCCTCTGACCTTCTTATTGACGATGAAACACAGAAATTGCATCGGAATTAAATAGAAGAGGCACAATGCCGACTTAAGTACAAGAAAACTGACTCTTCTTACTGTCTATGTTTTGAACCATTCCTATGACACTAGTTACACATTCCGATGCTTCACTTCAGGTTTAGTGTGTCGCTCTGACTTTCTTATTGACGATGAAACACAGAAATTGCAGCGGAATTTAATACAAAAGGCAAAATGCCATCTTAAGTACAAGAAAACTGACTCTTCTTACTGTCTTTGTTTTGAACAACTCCTGTGACACTAGTTATAGCTTTCGATGCTTCACTTCAGGTTTACTGTATCCCTCTGACCTTCTTATTGACGATGAAACACAGAAATTGCATCGGAATTAAATACAAAAGGCACAATGCCGACCTAAGTACAAGAAATCTGACTCTTCTTACTGTCTATGCTTTTGAACCATTCCTGTGACACTAGTTACCGATTCCGATTCATCACTTCAGGTTTACTGTATCGCTCTGACTTTCTTATTGACGATGAAACACAGAAATTGCATCAGAAATAAATACAAAAGGCACAACGCCGACTTAAGTGCAAGAAGACTGACTCTTCTTACTGACTATCTTTTGAACATTTCCTGTGAGACCAGTTTTAGATTCCGATGCATCACTATATGTTTACTGTATCCCTTAGACCTTCTTATTGACGATTAAACACAGAAATTGCATCGGAATTAAATACAAAATGCACAATGCCGACTTAAGTACAAGAAGACTGACACTTCTTACTGACTATGTTTTGAACATTTCCTCTTTGACCAGTTTTAGATTCCGAAGCTTCACTATATGTTTACTGTATCCCTCGGACCTTCTTATTGACGATGAAACACAGAAATTGCATCGGAATTAATTAGAAAAGGCACAATGCAGACTTAAGTACAAGAAAACTGACTCTTCCTACTGTGTATGCTTTGAACCATTCCTGTGACACTAGTTACACATTCCGACGCTTCACTTAAGGGTTTACTGTATCGCTCTGACCTTCTTATTGACGATGAAACACAGAAACTGCAGCGGAATTAAATACAAAAGGCAAAATGCCGACTTAAGAACAAGAAAACTGACTCTTCTTACTGTCTTTGTTTTTAACAACTCCTGTGACACTAGTTGTAGCTTTCGATGCTTCACTTCAGGTATACTGTATCCCTCTGACCTTCTTATTGACGATGAAACACAGAAATTGCATCGGAATTAAATACAAAAGGCACAATGCTGACCTAAGAACAAGAAATCTGACTCTTCTAACTGTCTATGCCTTTGAACCATTCCTGTGACACTAGTTACCGATTCCGATGCATCACTTCAGGTTTACTGTACCGCTCTGACCTTCTAATTGACGATGAAACTCAGAAATTGCATCGGAGTTAAATACAAAAGGCACATTGCCGAATTAAGTACAAGAAAACTGACTCTTCTAACTGTCTATGCTTTGAACCATTCCTGTGACACTAGTTATAGATTCCGATGCTTCACTTCAAGTTTACTGTGTCCCTCTGACCTTCTTATTGACGATGAAACACGGAAATTGCATCGGCATTAAATACGAAAAGCACAATGCCGACTTAAGTACAAGAAGACTGACTCTTCTTCCTGTCTATGTTTTGAACTATTCCTGTGACACTAGTTATAGATTCCGATGCTTCACTTCAGGTTTACTGTATCCCTCTGACCTTCTTATTGACGATGAAACACAGTAATTGCATCGGTATTAAATACAAAAGGCACAATGCCGAATCAAGTGCAAGAATACACTAGTTATAGATTCCAATGCGTCACATCAGGTTTACTGTATCCCTCTGACCTTCTTATTGACGATGAAACACAGAAATTGCATCGGAATTAAATAGAAGAGGCACAATGCCAACTTAAGTACAAGAAAACTGACTCTTCTTACTGTCTATGTTTTGAACCATTCCTATGACACTAGTTACACATTCCGATGCTTCACTTCAGGTTTACTGTGTCGCTCTGACCTTCTTATTGACGATGAAACACAGAAATTGCAGCGGAATTAAATACAAAAGGCAAAATGCCGACTTAAGTACAAGAAAACTGACTCTTCTTACTGTCTTTGTTTTGAACCACTCCTGTGACACTAGTTATAGCTTTCGATGCTTCACTTCAGGTTTACTGTATCCCTCCGACCCTCTTATTGACGATGAAACACAGAAATTGCATCGGAATTAAATACAAAAGGCACAATGCCGACCTAAGTACAAGAAATCTGACTCTTCTTACTGTCTATGCTTTTGAACCATTCCTGTGACACTAGTTACCGATTCCGATTCATCACTTCAGGTTTACTGTATCGCTCTGACTTTCTTATTGACGATGAAACACAGAAATTGCATCGGAATTAAATACAAAATGCACATTGCCGAATTAAGTACAAGAAAACTGACTCTTCTTACGGTCTATGCTTCGAACCATTCTTGTGATCCTAGTTATAGATTCCGATGCTTCACTTCAGGTTTACTGTATCCCTCTGACCTTCTTATTGATGACGAAACACGGAAATTGCATCGGAATTAAATACAAATTGCACAATGCCGACTGAAGTACAAGAAGACTGACTCTTTTTACTGTCTATGTTTTGAACTATTCCTGTGACACTAGTTATAGATTCCGAAGCTTCACTTCAGGTTTACTGTATCCCTCTGACCTTCTTATTGACGATGAAACGCAGAAATTGCATCGGTATTAAATACAAAAGGCACAATGCCGAATCAAGTGCAAGAATACTGGCTCTTCCTACTGTCTATGCTTTGAACCATTCCTGTGACACTAGTTGTAGATTCCGATGCTTCACTTCAGGTTTACTGTATCCCTCTGACCTTCTTATTGACGATGAAACACAGACATTGCAGCGGAATTAAGTACAAAAGGCAAAATGCCGACTTACGTACAAGTAAACTGACTTTTCTTACTGTCATTGTTTTGAACCATTCCTGCAACACTAGTTATAGATTTCGATGCTTCACTTCAGGTTTACTGTATCCCTCTGACCTTCTTATTGACGATGAAACACAGAAATTCCATCGGAATAAAATACAAAAGGCACCATGCCAACTTAAGTACAAGAAATCTGACACTTATTACTGTCTTTGTTTTGAACCATTCCTGTGACTAGTTATAGATTTTGATGCTTCACTTCAGGTTTACTGTATCCCTATGACCTTCTTATTGACGATGAAACACAGAAATTGCATCGGAATTAAATACAAAAGGCACAATGCCGACTTAAGTGCAAGAAATCTGACTCTTCTTACTGTCTATGTTTTGAACCATTCCTGTGACACTAGTTATCGATTCCGATGCTTCACTTCAGGTTTACTGTATCGCTCTGACCTTCTTATTGAAGATGAAACACAGAAATTGCATCGGAATTAAATACAAAAGGCACAATGCCGAATTAAGTGCTAGAAAACTGACTCTTATTACTGTCTATGTTTTGAGCTATTCCTGTGCCACTAGTTATAGATTCCGATGCTTCACTTCAGGTTTACTGTATCCCTTGCACCTTCTTATGGACGATGAAACACAGAAATTGCATCGGAATTAAATACATACGCACAACGCCGACTCAATTACAAGAAGACTGGCTCTTCTTACTGTCTATGTTTTGAACAATTCCTGTGACACTAGTTATATATTCCGATGCTTCACTGTAGGTTTACTGTCTCCCTCTGACCTTCTTATTGAAGATGAAACACAGAAATTGCATCATAATTAAATAGAAAAGGCACAATGCCGACTTAAGTACAAGAAAACTGACTCTTCTTACTGTCTATGCTTTTGACCCATACCCGTGACACTAGTTATAGATTACGATGCTTCACTTCAGGTTTACTGTATCCCTCTGACCTTCTTATTGACGATGAAACACAGATATTGTATCGGAATTAAATACAAAAGGCAAAATGCCGGCTTACGTACAAGAAAACTGACTCTTCTTACTGTCATTGTTTTGAACCACTCCTGTAACACTAGTTATAGATTTCGATGCTTCACTTCAGGTTTACTGTATCCCTCTGACCTTCTTATTGACGATGAAACATAGAAATTGCATGGGAATTAAATAGAAAAGGCACAATGCCGACATAAGTGCATGAAAACTGATTCTACTTACTATCTATGCTTTGAACCATTCCTGTGACACTAGTTATAGATTCCGATGCTTCAATTCAGGTTTTCTGTATCCCTCTGACCATCTTATTGACGATGAAACACAGATATTGCATCGGAATTAAATACAAAACGCTCACTGCCGACTTAAGTTCAAGAAAACTGACTCTTCTTATTGTCTATGTTCTAAACCATTCATGTGACACTAGTTATAGATTCCGATGCTTCACTTCAGGTTTACTGTATCCCTGTGACCTTCGTATTGACGATGAAACACAGAAATTGCTTCGGAATTAAATACAAAAGGCACAATGCCGACGTAAGTACAAGAAAACTGACTCTTCTTACTGTCTATGTTATGAACCATACCTGTGACACTAGTTACACATTCCGATGCTTCACTTCAGGTTTACTGTATCCCTCTGACCTTCTTATTGACGATGAAACACAGACATTGCAGCGGAATTAAATACAAAAGGCAAAATGCCGACTTACGTACAAGAAAACTGTCTCTTCTTACTGTCATTGTTTTGAACCATTCATGTAACACTAGTTATAGATTTCGACGCTTCACTTCAGGTTTACTGTATCCCTCTGACCTTCGTATTGACGATGAAACACAGAAATTCCATCGGAATTAAATACAACAGGCACAATGCCAACTTAAGTACAAGAAATCTGACACTTCTTACTGTCAATGTTTTGGACAATTCCAGTGACACTAGTTATCGATTCCGATGCTTCACTTCAGGTTTACTGTATCGCTCTGTCCTTCTTATTGACGATGAAACACAGAAATTGCATCGGAATTAAATACAAAAGGCACAATGCCGAATTAAGTACAAGAAAACGTCTCTTCTTACTGTCTATGTTTTGAACCATTCCTGTGACACTAGTTATAGATTCCGATGCTTCACTTCAGGTTTACTGTATACCTCTGACCTTATTGTTGATGATGAGAAGCAGAAATTGCATCGGAATTAAATACAAAAGCACAATGCCGACTTAAGTACAAGAAGACTGACTCTTCTTACTGTCTATGTTTTGAACTATTCCTGTGACACTAGTTATAGATTCCGATGTTTCACTTCAGGTTTACTGTATCCCTCTGACCTTCTTATTGACGATGAAACACAGAAATAGCATCGGAATTAAATACAAAAGGCACAATGCCGAATCAAGTGCAAGAAGACTGGCTCTTCCCACTGCCTATGTTTTGAACCATTCCTGTGACACTTCCTGTGATGCTTCACTTCAGGTTTACTGTATCCCTCTGACCGTCTTATTCACGATGAAACACAGAAATTGCATCGGAATTAAATACATAGGCACAAAGCCGACTCAAGTCCAAGAAGACTGGCTCTTCTTACTGACTATTTTTTGAACCATTCCTGTGACACTAGTTTTAGATTCCCATGCTTCACTTCAGGTTTACTGAATCCCTCCGACCTTCTTATTGTCGATGAAACACAGAAATTGCATCAGAATTGAATAGAAAATGCATATGCCGCCTTAAGTACAAGAAAACTGACTCTTCTTACTGTCTATGTTTTGAAGCATTCCAGTGACACTAGTTATAGATTCCGATGCTTCACTTCGGGTTTACCGTTTCCCTCTGACCATCTTATTGACGATGAAACACAGAAATTGCATCGCAATTAAATAGAAAAGGCACCATGCCGACTTAAGTTCAAAAAAACTGACTCTTCTTACTGTCTATGTTTGACCCATTCCCGTGAAACTAGTTATAGATTCCGATGCTTCACTTCAGGTTTACTGTATCCCTCTGACCATCTTATTGACGACGAAACACAGAAGTTGCATCGGAATTAAATACAAAAGGCACAATGCCGACTTAAGTACAAGAAGACTGCCTCTTATTACTGTCTATGTTTTGAACCATTATCGTGACACTAGTTATAGATTCCGATGCTTCACTTCAGGTTCACTGTATCCCTCTGACCTTCTTATTGACGATGAAACACAGAAATTGCATCGGAATGAAATACAAAAGACACAATGCTGACTTAAGTACAAGAAAACTAACTCTTCTTATTGTCTATGTTTTGAACCTTTCCTGTGAGACCAGTTTCAGATTCCGATGCTTCACTTCCGGTTTACTGTATCCCTTGGACCATCTTATTGACGATGAAACACAGAAATTGCATCGGAATAAAATACAAAAGGCAAAATGCCGACTTAACTACAAGAAGACTGACTCTTATTACTGTCTTTGTTTTGAACCATTCCTGTGATACTAGTTATAGATTTTGATGCTTCACTTCAGGTTTACTGTATCCCTATGACCTTCTTATTGACGATGAAATACAGAAATTGCATCGGAATTAATTCCAAAGGCACAATGAAGACTTAAGTACAAGAAAAGTGACTCATCTTACTGTCTATGATTTAAACCATTCCTGTGACACTAGTTATAGATTCCGATGCTTCACTTCAGGTTCACTGTATCCCTCTTACCCTCTTATTGACGATGAAATACAGAAATTGCATCGGAATTAATTCCAAAGGCACAATGAAGACTTAAGTACAAGAAAAGTGACTCATCTTACTGTCTATGATTTAAACCATTCCTGTGACACTAGTTATAGATTCCGATGCTTCACTTCAGGTTCACTGTATCCCTCTGATCTTCTTATTACCGATGAAACACAAAAATTCCATCGGAATTAAATACAAAAGGCACAATGCCGACTTAAGTACAAGACAACTGACTCCTCTTACTGTCTATGTTTTGAACCATTTCTGTGACACTAGTAATAGATTCCGATGCTTCACTTCAGGTTTACTGTATGCCTCTGACATTCTTATTGATGATGGAACACAGAATTTGCATCGGAATTAAATACAAAAGTCACAATGCTGACATAAGTACAAGAAAACTGACTCTTCTTACTGCCTATGTTTTGACCCATTCCCGTGACACTAGTTATAGATCCGATGCATCACTTCAGGTTTACCGTATCCCTCTGACCTTCTTATTGACGATGAAACACAGAAATTGCATCGGAATTAAATACAAAAGGCAAAATGCCGACTTAAGTACAAGAAGACTGACTCTTATTACTGTCTTTGTTTTGAACCATTCCTGTGATACTAGTTATAGATTTTGATGCTTCACTTCAGGTTTACTGTATCCCTATGACCTTCTTATTGACGATGAAACACAGAAATTGCATCGGAATTAAATACAAAAGGCACAATGCCGACTGAAGTGCAAGAAATCTGACTCTTCTTACTGTCTATGTTTTGAACCATTCCTAAGACACTAGTTATCGATTCCGATGCTTCACTTCAGGTTTACTGTATAGCTCTGACCTTCTTATTGACAATGAAACACAGAAATTGCATCGGAATTAAATACAAAAGGCACAATGCCGAATTAAGTACAAGAAAACTGACACTTATTACTGTCTTTGTTTTGAACCATTCCTGTGACTAGTTATAGATTTTGATGCTTCACTTCAGGTTTACTGTATCCCTATGACCTTCTTATTGACGATGAAACACAGAAATTGCATCAGAAATAAATACAAAAGGCACAACGCCGACTTAAGTGCAAGAAGACTGACTCTTCTTACTGACTATCTTTTGAACATTTCCTGTGAGACCAGTTTTAGATTCCGATGCATCACTATATGTTTACTGTATCCCTTAGACCTTCTTATTGACGATTAAACACAGAAATTGCATCGGAATTAAATACAAAATGCACAATGCCGACTTAAGTACAAGAAGACTGACACTTCTTACTGACTATGTTTTGAACATTTCCTCTTTGACCAGTTTTAGATTCCGAAGCTTCACTATATGTTTACTGTATCCCTCGGACCTTCTTATTGACGATGAAACACAGAAATTGCATCGGAATTAATTAGAAAAGGCACAATGCAGACTTAAGTACAAGAAAACTGACTCTTCCTACTGTGTATGCTTTGAACCATTCCTGTGACACTAGTTACACATTCCGACGCTTCACTTAAGGGTTTACTGTATCGCTCTGACCTTCTTATTGACGATGAAACACAGAAACTGCAGCGGAATTAAATACAAAAGGCAAAATGCCGACTTAAGAACAAGAAAACTGACTCTTCTTACTGTCTTTGTTTTTAACAACTCCTGTGACACTAGTTGTAGCTTTCGATGCTTCACTTCAGGTATACTGTATCCCTCTGACCTTCTTATTGACGATGAAACACAGAAATTGCATCGGAATTAAATACAAAAGGCACAATGCTGACCTAAGAACAAGAAATCTGACTCTTCTAACTGTCTATGCCTTTGAACCATTCCTGTGACACTAGTTACCGATTCCGATGCATCACTTCAGGTTTACTGTACCGCTCTGACCTTCTAATTGACGATGAAACTCAGAAATTGCATCGGAGTTAAATACAAAAGGCACATTGCCGAATTAAGTACAAGAAAACTGACTCTTCTAACTGTCTATGCTTTGAACCATTCCTGTGACACTAGTTATAGATTCCGATGCTTCACTTCAAGTTTACTGTGTCCCTCTGACCTTCTTATTGACGATGAAACACGGAAATTGCATCGGCATTAAATACGAAAAGCACAATGCCGACTTAAGTACAAGAAGACTGACTCTTCTTCCTGTCTATGTTTTGAACTATTCCTGTGACACTAGTTATAGATTCCGATGCTTCACTTCAGGTTTACTGTATCCCTCTGACCTTCTTATTGACGATGAAACACAGTAATTGCATCGGTATTAAATACAAAAGGCACAATGCCGAATCAAGTGCAAGAATACACTAGTTATAGATTCCAATGCGTCACATCAGGTTTACTGTATCCCTCTGACCTTCTTATTGACGATGAAACACAGAAATTGCATCGGAATTAAATAGAAGAGGCACAATGCCAACTTAAGTACAAGAAAACTGACTCTTCTTACTGTCTATGTTTTGAACCATTCCTATGACACTAGTTACACATTCCGATGCTTCACTTCAGGTTTACTGTGTCGCTCTGACCTTCTTATTGACGATGAAACACAGAAATTGCAGCGGAATTAAATACAAAAGGCAAAATGCCGACTTAAGTACAAGAAAACTGACTCTTCTTACTGTCTTTGTTTTGAACCACTCCTGTGACACTAGTTATAGCTTTCGATGCTTCACTTCAGGTTTACTGTATCCCTCCGACCCTCTTATTGACGATGAAACACAGAAATTGCATCGGAATTAAATACAAAAGGCACAATGCCGACCTAAGTACAAGAAATCTGACTCTTCTTACTGTCTATGCTTTTGAACCATTCCTGTGACACTAGTTACCGATTCCGATTCATCACTTCAGGTTTACTGTATCGCTCTGACTTTCTTATTGACGATGAAACACAGAAATTGCATCGGAATTAAATACAAAATGCACATTGCCGAATTAAGTACAAGAAAACTGACTCTTCTTACGGTCTATGCTTCGAACCATTCTTGTGATCCTAGTTATAGATTCCGATGCTTCACTTCAGGTTTACTGTATCCCTCTGACCTTCTTATTGATGACGAAACACGGAAATTGCATCGGAATTAAATACAAATTGCACAATGCCGACTGAAGTACAAGAAGACTGACTCTTTTTACTGTCTATGTTTTGAACTATTCCTGTGACACTAGTTATAGATTCCGAAGCTTCACTTCAGGTTTACTGTATCCCTCTGACCTTCTTATTGACGATGAAACGCAGAAATTGCATCGGTATTAAATACAAAAGGCACAATGCCGAATCAAGTGCAAGAATACTGGCTCTTCCTACTGTCTATGCTTTGAACCATTCCTGTGACACTAGTTGTAGATTCCGATGCTTCACTTCAGGTTTACTGTATCCCTCTGACCTTCTTATTGACGATGAAACACAGACATTGCAGCGGAATTAAGTACAAAAGGCAAAATGCCGACTTACGTACAAGTAAACTGACTTTTCTTACTGTCATTGTTTTGAACCATTCCTGCAACACTAGTTATAGATTTCGATGCTTCACTTCAGGTTTACTGTATCCCTCTGACCTTCTTATTGACGATGAAACACAGAAATTCCATCGGAATAAAATACAAAAGGCACCATGCCAACTTAAGTACAAGAAATCTGACACTTATTACTGTCTTTGTTTTGAACCATTCCTGTGACTAGTTATAGATTTTGATGCTTCACTTCAGGTTTACTGTATCCCTATGACCTTCTTATTGACGATGAAACACAGAAATTGCATCGGAATTAAATACAAAAGGCACAATGCCGACTTAAGTGCAAGAAATCTGACTCTTCTTACTGTCTATGTTTTGAACCATTCCTGTGACACTAGTTATCGATTCCGATGCTTCACTTCAGGTTTACTGTATCGCTCTGACCTTCTTATTGAAGATGAAACACAGAAATTGCATCGGAATTAAATACAAAAGGCACAATGCCGAATTAAGTGCTAGAAAACTGACTCTTATTACTGTCTATGTTTTGAGCTATTCCTGTGCCACTAGTTATAGATTCCGATGCTTCACTTCAGGTTTACTGTATCCCTTGCACCTTCTTATGGACGATGAAACACAGAAATTGCATCGGAATTAAATACATACGCACAACGCCGACTCAATTACAAGAAGACTGGCTCTTCTTACTGTCTATGTTTTGAACAATTCCTGTGACACTAGTTATATATTCCGATGCTTCACTGTAGGTTTACTGTCTCCCTCTGACCTTCTTATTGAAGATGAAACACAGAAATTGCATCATAATTAAATAGAAAAGGCACAATGCCGACTTAAGTACAAGAAAACTGACTCTTCTTACTGTCTATGCTTTTGACCCATACCCGTGACACTAGTTATAGATTACGATGCTTCACTTCAGGTTTACTGTATCCCTCTGACCTTCTTATTGACGATGAAACACAGATATTGTATCGGAATTAAATACAAAAGGCAAAATGCCGGCTTACGTACAAGAAAACTGACTCTTCTTACTGTCATTGTTTTGAACCACTCCTGTAACACTAGTTATAGATTTCGATGCTTCACTTCAGGTTTACTGTATCCCTCTGACCTTCTTATTGACGATGAAACATAGAAATTGCATGGGAATTAAATAGAAAAGGCACAATGCCGACATAAGTGCATGAAAACTGATTCTACTTACTATCTATGCTTTGAACCATTCCTGTGACACTAGTTATAGATTCCGATGCTTCAATTCAGGTTTTCTGTATCCCTCTGACCATCTTATTGACGATGAAACACAGATATTGCATCGGAATTAAATACAAAACGCTCACTGCCGACTTAAGTTCAAGAAAACTGACTCTTCTTATTGTCTATGTTCTAAACCATTCATGTGACACTAGTTATAGATTCCGATGCTTCACTTCAGGTTTACTGTATCCCTGTGACCTTCGTATTGACGATGAAACACAGAAATTGCTTCGGAATTAAATACAAAAGGCACAATGCCGACGTAAGTACAAGAAAACTGACTCTTCTTACTGTCTATGTTATGAACCATACCTGTGACACTAGTTACACATTCCGATGCTTCACTTCAGGTTTACTGTATCCCTCTGACCTTCTTATTGACGATGAAACACAGACATTGCAGCGGAATTAAATACAAAAGGCAAAATGCCGACTTACGTACAAGAAAACTGTCTCTTCTTACTGTCATTGTTTTGAACCATTCATGTAACACTAGTTATAGATTTCGACGCTTCACTTCAGGTTTACTGTATCCCTCTGACCTTCGTATTGACGATGAAACACAGAAATTCCATCGGAATTAAATACAACAGGCACAATGCCAACTTAAGTACAAGAAATCTGACACTTCTTACTGTCAATGTTTTGGACAATTCCTGTGACACTAGTTATCGATTCCGATGCTTCACTTCAGGTTTACTGTATCGCTCTGTCCTTCTTATTGACGATGAAACACAGAAATTGCATCGGAATTAAATACAAAAGGCACAATGCCGAATTAAGTACCAGAAAACGTCTCTTCTTACTGTCTATGTTTTGAACCATTCCTGTGACACTAGTTATAGATTCCGATGCTTCACTTCAGGTTTACTGTATACCTCTGACCTTATTATTGATGATGAGAAGCAGAAATTGCATCGGAATTAAATACAAAAGCACAATGCCGACTTAAGTACAAGAAGACTGACTCTTCTTACTGTCTATGTTTTGAACTATTCCTGTGACACTAGTTATAGATTCCGATGTTTCACTTCAGGTTTACTGTATCCCTCTGACCTTCTTATTGACGATGAAACACAGAAATAGCATCGGAATTAAATACAAAAGGCACAATGCCGAATCAAGTGCAAGAAGACTGGCTCTTCCCACTGCCTATGTTTTGAACCATTCCTGTGACACTTCCTGTGATGCTTCACTTCAGGTTTACTGTATCCCTCTGACCGTCTTATTCACGATGAAACACAGAAATTGCATCGGAATTAAATCCATAGGCACAAAGCCGACTCAAGTCCAAGAAGACTGGCTCTTCTTACTGACTATTTTTTGAACCATTCCTGTGACACTAGTTTTAGATTCCCATGCTTCACTTCAGGTTTACTGAATCCCTCCGACCTTCTTATTGTCGATGAAACACAGAAATTGCATCAGAATTGAATAGAAAATGCATATGCCGCCTTAAGTACAAGAAAACTGACTCTTCTTACTGTCTATGTTTTGAAGCATTCCAGTGACACTAGTTATAGATTCCGATGCTTCACTTCGGGTTTACCGTTTCCCTCTGACCATCTTATTGACGATGAAACACAGAAATTGCATCGCAATTAAATAGAAAAGGCACCATGCCGACTTAAGTTCAAAAAAACTGACTCTTCTTACTGTCTATGTTTGACCCATTCCCGTGAAACTAGTTATAGATTCCGATGCTTCACTTCAGGTTTACTGTATCCCTCTGACCATCTTATTGACGACGAAACACAGAAGTTGCATCGGAATTAAATACAAAAGGCACAATGCCGACTTAAGTACAAGAAGACTGCCTCTTATTACTGTCTATGTTTTGAACCATTATCGTGACACTAGTTATAGATTCCGATGCTTCACTTCAGGTTCACTGTATCCCTCTGACCTTCTTATTGACGATGAAACACAGAAATTGCATCGGAATTAAATACAAAAGACACAATGCTGACTTAAGTACAAGAAAACTAACTCTTCTTATTGTCTATGTTTTGAACCTTTCCTGTGAGACCAGTTTCAGATTCCGATGCTTCACTTCCGGTTTACTGTATCCCTTGGACCATCTTATTGACGATGAAACACAGAAATTGCATCGGAATAAAATACAAAAGGCAAAATGCCGACTTAACTACAAGAAGACTGACTCTTATTACTGTCTTTGTTTTGAACCATTCCTGTGATACTAGTTATAGATTTTGATGCTTCACTTCAGGTTTACTGTATCCCTATGACCTTCTTATTGACGATGAAATACAGAAATTGCATCGGAATTAATTCCAAAGGCACAATGAAGACTTAAGTACAAGAAAAGTGACTCATCTTACTGTCTATGATTTAAACCATTCCTGTGACACTAGTTATAGATTCCGATGCTTCACTTCAGGTTCACTGTATCCCTCTTACCCTCTTATTGACGATGAAATACAGAAATTGCATCGGAATTAATTCCAAAGGCACAATGAAGACTTAAGTACAAGAAAAGTGACTCATCTTACTGTCTATGATTTAAACCATTCCTGTGACACTAGTTATAGATTCCGATGCTTCACTTCAGGTTCACTGTATCCCTCTGATCTTCTTATTACCGATGAAACACAAAAATTCCATCGGAATTAAATACAAAAGGCACAATGCCGACTTAAGTACAAGACAACTGACTCCTCTTACTGTCTATGTTTTGAACCATTTCTGTGACACTAGTAATAGATTCCGATGCTTCACTTCAGGTTTACTGTATGCCTCTGACATTCTTATTGATGATGGAACACAGAATTTGCATCGGAATTAAATACAAAAGTCACAATGCTGACATAAGTACAAGAAAACTGACTCTTCTTACTGCCTATGTTTTGACCCATTCCCGTGACACTAGTTATAGATCCGATGCATCACTTCAGGTTTACCGTATCCCTCTGACCTTCTTATTGACGATGAAACACAGAAATTGCATCGGAATTAAATACAAAAGGCAAAATGCCGACTTAAGTACAAGAAGACTGACTCTTATTACTGTCTTTGTTTTGAACCATTCCTGTGATACTAGTTATAGATTTTGATGCTTCACTTCAGGTTTACTGTATCCCTATGACCTTCTTATTGACGATGAAACACAGAAATTGCATCGGAATTAAATACAAAAGGCACAATGCCGACTGAAGTGCAAGAAATCTGACTCTTCTTACTGTCTATGTTTTGAACCATTCCTAAGACACTAGTTATCGATTCCGATGCTTCACTTCAGGTTTACTGTATAGCTCTGACCTTCTTATTGACAATGAAACACAGAAATTGCATCGGAATTAAATACAAAAGGCACAATGCCGAATTAAGTACAAGAAAACTGACTGTTATTACAGTCTATGTTTTGAACTATTCCTGTGACACTAGTTATAGATTCCGATGCTTCACTGTAGGTTTACTGTATCCCTCTGACCTTCTTATTGAAGATGAAACTCAGAAATTGCATCGGAATTAAATAGAAAAGGCACAATGCCGACTTAAGTACAAGAAAACTGACTCTTCTTACTGTCTATGCTTTTGACCCATACCCGTGACACTAGTTATAGATTACGATGCTTCACTTCAGGTCTACTGTATCTCTCTGACCTTCTTGTTGACGATGAAACACAGAAATTGCATCGGAATTAAATACAAAAGCACAATGCCGACTTAAGTACAAGGAAACTGACTCTTCTTACTGTATATGTTTTGTACCATTCCTGTGACACTAGTTATAGATTCCGATGCTTCACTTCAGGTTTACTGTATCCCTCTGACCTTCTTATTGACGATGAAACACAGGAATTGTATCGGAATTAAATACAAAAGGCACAATGCCGACTTAAGTACAAGAAAACTGACTCTTCTTACTGTCTATGCTTTGAACCATTCCTTTGACTCTAGTTATAGATTCCTATGGTTCACTTCCGGTTTACTGTATCCCTCTGACCTTCTTATTGACGATGAAACACAGAAATTGCATCGGAATTAAATACAAAAGGCACAATGCCGTCTTAAGTACAAGAAAACTGACTCCTCTTACCGTCTATGTTTTGAACCATTCCTGTGACACTAGTTATAGATTCCGATGCTTCACTTCAGGTTCACTGTATCCCTCTCACCTTCTTATTGACGATGAAACACAGATATTGCATCGGAATTAAATACAAAAATGCACAATGCTGACTTAAGTACAACAAAAATGACTCTTCTTACTGTGTATGTTTCGAACCTTTCCTGTGAGACCAGTTTCAGATTCCGATGCTTCACTTCCGGTTTACTGTATCCCTTGGACCATCTTATTGACGATGAAACACAGAAATTGTATCGGAATTAAGTACAAAAGGCACAACGCCGACTTAAATACAAGAAGACTGACTCTTCTTACTGACCATTTTTTGAACATTTCCTGTGAGACCAGTTTTAGATTCTGATGCTTTACTATGTGTTTTCTGTATCCCTTGGACCTTTTTATTGACGTTGAAACACAGAAGATGCATCGGAATTAAATACAAAAGGCACAACGCCGACTTAAGTGCAAGAAAACTGACTCTTCTTACTGTCTATGTTTTGAACCATTCCTGTGACACTAGTTATAGATTCCGATGCTTCACTTCAGGTTTTCTGTATCCCTCTGACCTTCTTATTGACGATGAAACACAGAAATTGCATCGGAATTAATTCCAAAGGCACAATGCCGACTTAAGTACAAGAAAACTGACTCTTCTTACTGTCTATGATTTCAACATTTCCTGTGAGACCAGTTTTAGTTTCCGATGCTTCACTATATGATTACTGTATCCCTTGGACGTTCTTATTGACGATAAAATACAGAAATGGAATCGAAATTAAATAGAAAAGGCAAAATGCGGACTTATGTACAAGAAAACTGATTCTTCTTACTGTGTATGATTTGAACTATTCCTGTGACACTAGTTATAGATTCCGATGCTTCACTTCAGGTTTACTGTATCCCTCTGACCTTATTGACGATGAAACACAGAAATTGCATCGGAATTATATACATACGCACAACGCCGACTCAATTACAAGAAGACTTTCTCTTCTTACTGTCTATGTTTTGAACAATTCCTGTGACACTAGTTATACATTCCGATGCTTCACTGCAGGTTTACTGTATCCCTCTGACCTTCTTATTGACGATGAAACACAGAAATTGCATCGGAATTAAATAGAAAATGGCTCAATGCCGACTTAAGTACAAGAAAACTGACTCTTCTTACTGTCTATGTTTTGAACCATTCCTGTGACACTAGTTATAGATTCCGATGCTTCACTTCAGGTTTACTGTATCCCTCTTACCTTCTTATTGACGATGAAATACAGAAATTGCATCGGAATTAATTCCAAAGGCACAATGCCGACTTAAGTACAAGAAAAGTGACTCATCTTACTGTCTATGATTTAAACCATTCCTGTGACACTAGTTATAGATTCCCATGCTTCACTGCAGGTTCACTGTATCCCTCTGACCTTCTTATTACCGATGAAACACAAAAATTCCATCGGAATTAAATACAAAAGGCACAATGCCGACTTAAGTACAAGACAACTGACTCCTCTTACTGTCTATGTTTTGAACCATTTCTGTGACACTAGTAATAGATTCCGATGCTTCACTTCAGGTTTACTGTATGCCTCTGACATTCTTATTGATGATGGAACACAGAATTTGGATCGGAATTAAATACAGAAGTCACAATGCTGACATAAGTACAAGAAAACTGACTCTTCTTACTGCCTATGTTTTGACCCATTCCCGTGACACTAGTTATAGATCCGATGCATCACTTCAGGTTTACCGTATCCCTCTGACCTTCTTATTGACGATGAAACACAGAAATTGCATCGGAATTAAATACAAAAGGCAAAATGCCGACTTAAGTACAAGAAGACTGACTCTTATTACTGTCTTTGTTTTGAACCATTCCTGTGATACTAGTTATAGATTTTGATGCTTCACTTCAGGTTTACTGTATCCCTATGACCTTCTTATTGACGATGAAACACAGAAATTGCATCGGAATTAAATACAAAAGGCACAATGCCGACTGAAGTGCAAGAAATCTGACTCTTCTTACTGTCTATGTTTTGAACCATTCCTAAGACACTAGTTATGGATTCCGATGCTTCACTTCAGGTTTACTGTATAGCTCTGACCTTCTTATTGACAATGAAACACAGAAATTGCATCGGAATTAAATACAAAAGGCACAATGCCGAATTAAGTACAAGAAAACTGACTGTTATTACAGTCTATGTTTTGAACTATTCCTGTGACACTAGTTATAGATTCCGATGCTTCACTGTAGGTTTACTGTAGCCCTCTGACCTTCTTATTGAAGATGAAACTCAGAAATTGCATCGGAATTAAATAGAAAAGGCACAATGCCGACTTAAGTACAAGAAAACTGACTCTTCTTACTGTCTATGCTTTTGACCCATACCCGTGACACTAGTTATAGATTACGATGCTTCACTTCAGGTTTACTGTATCTCTCTGACCTTCTTGTTGACGATGAAACACAGAAATTGCATCGGAATTAAATACAAAAGCACAATGCCGACTTAAGTACAAGAAAACTGACTCTTCTTACTGTATATGTTTTGTACCATTCCTGTGACACTAGTTATAGAAACCGATGCTTCACTTCAGGTTTACTGTATCCCTCTGACCTTCTTATTGACGATGAAACACAGGAATTGTATCGGAATTAAATACAAAAGGCACAATGCCGACTTAAGTACAAGAAAACTCTCTCTTCTTACTGTCTATGCTTTGAACCATTCCTTTGACTCTAGTTATAGATTCCTATGGTTCACTTCCGGTTTACTGTATCCCTCTGACCTTCTTATTGACGATGAAACACAGAAATTGCATCGGAATTAAATACAAAAGGCACAATGCCGTCTTAAGTACAAGAAAACTGACTCCTCTTACCGTCTATGTTTTGAACCATTCCTGTGACACTAGTTATAGATTCCGATGCTTCACTTCAGGTTCACTGTATCCCTCTCACCTTCTTATTGACGATGAAACACAGATATTGCATCGGAATTAAATACAAAAATGCACAATGCTGACTTAAGTACAACAAAAATGACTCTTCTTACTGTCTATGTTTCGAACCTTTCCTGTGAGACCAGTTTCAGATTCCGATGCTTCACTTCCGGTTTACTGTATCCCTTGGACCATCTTATTGACGATGAAACACAGAAATTGTATCGGATTTAAGTACAAAAGGCACAACGCCGACTTAAATACAAGAAGACTGACTCTTCTTACTGACCATTTTTTGAACATTTCCTGTGAGACCAGTTTTAGATTCTGATGCTTTACTATGTGTTTTCTGTATCCCTTGGACCTTTTTATTGACGTTGAAACACAGAAATTGCATCGGAATTAAATACAAAAGGCACAACGCCGACTTAAGTGCAAGAAAACTGACTCTTCTTACTGTCTATGTTTTGAACCATTCCTGTGACACTAGTTATAGATTCCGATGCTTCACTTCAGGTTCACTGTATCCCTCTGACCTTCTTATTGCCGATGAAACACAGAAATTCCATCGGAATTAAATACAAAAAGCACAATGCGACTTAAGTACAAGAAGACTGACTCTTATTACTGTCTTTGTTTTGAACCATTCCTCTGAGACTAGTTATAGATTCTGATTCTTCACTTCAGGTTCACTGTATCACTCTGACCATCTTATTGACGATGAAATACTGAAATTCCATCGGAATTAAATACAAAAGGCTCTATGCCGACTTAAGTACAAGAAAACTGACTCTTCTTACTGTCTATGATTTGAACCATTCCTGTGACACTAGTTATAGATTCCGATGCTTCACTTCAGGTTTACTGCATCCCTCTGACCTTCTTATTGACGTTGAAACACAGAAATTGCATCGGAATTAAATACAAAAGGCACAACGCCGACTTAAGTACAAGAAAACTGACTCTTCTTACTGTCTATGATTTCAACATTTCCTGTGAGACCAGTTTTAGTTTCCGATGCTTCACTATATGATTACTGTATCCCTTGGACGTTCTTATTGACGATAAAATACAGAAATTGAATCGAAATTAAATAGAAAAGGCAAAATGCGGACTTATGTACAAGAAAACTGATTCTTCTTACTGTGTATGATTTGAACTATTCCTGTGACACTAGTTATAGATTCCGATGCTTCACTTCAGGTTTACTGTATCCCTCTGACCTTATTGACGATGAAACACAGAAATTGCATCGGAATTATATACATACGCACAACGCCGACTCAATTACAAGAAGACTTTCTCTTCTTACTGTCTATGTTTTGAACAATTCCTGTGACACTAGTTATACATTCCGATGCTTCACTGCAGGTTTACTGTATCCCTCTGACCTTCTTATTGACGATGAAACACAGAAATTGCATCGGAATTAAATAGAAAATGGCTCAATGCCGACTTAAGTACAAGAAAACTGACTCTTCTTACTGTCTATGTTTTGACCCACACCCGTGACACTAGTTATAGATTACGATGCTTCACTTCAGGTTTACTGTATCCCTCTGACCTTCTTATTGACGATGAAACACAGAAATTGCATCGGAATTGAATAGAAAAGTCACAATGCCGATTAAGTACATGAAAACTGATTCTTCTTACTATCTATGTTTGAACCATTCCTGTGACACTAGTTATAGATTCCGATGCTTCACTTCAGGTTTACTGTATCCCTCTGACCTCCTTATTGACGATGAAACACAGAAATTGCATCAGAATTTAATACAAAAGCACAATGCCGTCTTAAGTACAAGAAAACTGACTCTTCTTACTGTCTATGCTTTGAACCATTCATGTGACCCTCGTTATAGATTCCGATGCTTCGCTTCAGGTTTACTGTATCCCTCTGACCTTCGTATTGACGATGAAACACAGAAATTGCTTCGGAATTAAATACAAAAGGCACAATGAAGACTTAAGTACAAGAAAACTGACTCTTCTTACTGCCTATGATTTGAACCATTCCTGTGACACTAGTTATAGATTCCGATGCTTCACTTCAGGTTTACTGTTTCCCTCTGACCTTCGTATTGACGATGAAACACAGAAATTCCATCGGAATTAAATACAACAGGCACAATGCCAACTTAAACACAAGAAATCTGACACTTCTTACTGTCTATGTTTTGGAGCATTCCTGTGACACTAGTTATCGATTCCGATGCTTCACTTCAGGTTTACTGTATCGCTCTGACCTTCTTATTGACGATGAAACACAGAAATTGCATCGGAATTAAATACAAAAGGCACAATGCCGAATTAAGTACAAGAAAACGTCTCTTCTTACTGTCTATGTTTTGAACCATTCCTGTGCCACTAGTTATAGATTCCGATGCTTCACTTCAGGTTTACTGTATTCCTCTGACCTTCTTATTGACGATGAAACACAGAAATTGCTTCGGAATTAAATACAAAAGCACAATGCACGCTTAAGTACAAGACAACTGACTCTTCCTACTGTCTATGTTTTGAACCATACCTGTGACACTAGTTATAGATTCCGATGCTTCACTTCGGGTTTACTGTATCCCACTGACATTCTTATTGACGATGAAACACAGAATTTGCATCGGAATTAAATACAAAAGGCACAATGCCGACTCAAGTACAAGAAGACTGGCTCTTCTTACTGTCTATGCTTTGAACCATTCCTGTGACACTAGTTACACATTCCGATGCTTCACTTCAGGTTTACTGTATCCCTCTGACCTTCTTATTGACGATGAAACACAGAAATTGCATCGGAATTAAATACATAGGCACAATGCCGACTTAAGTACAAGAAGACTGACTCTTCTTACTGACTATGTTTTGAACATTTCCTGTGAGACCAGTTTTAGTTTCTGATGCTTCACTATGTGTTTTTTGTATCGCTTGGACCTTCTTATTGACGTTGAAACACAGAAATTGCATCGGAATTAAATACAAAAGGAACAACGCCGACTTAAGTACAAGAAACCTGACTCTTCTTACTGTCTATGTTTTGAACCATTCCTGTGACACTAGTTATAGATTCCGATGCTTCACTTCAGGTTTACTGTATCCCTCTTACCTTCTTATTGACGATGAAATACAGAAATTGCATCGGAATTAATTCCAAAGGCACAATGCCGACTTAAGTACAAGAAAACTGACTCTTCTTACTGTCTATGATTTAAACCATTCCTGCGACACTAGCTATAGATTCCGATGCTTCACTTCAGGTTCCTGTATCCCTCTGACCTTCTTATTACCGATGAAACACAGAAATTCCATCGGAATTAAATACAAAAGGCACAATGCCGACTTAAGTACAAGAAAACTGACTCCTCTTACTGTCTATGTTTTGAACCATTCCTGTGACACTAGTTATAGATTCCGATGCTTCACTTCAGGTTTACTGTATGCCTCTGACATTGTTATTGATGATGGAACACAGAATTTGCATCGGAATTAAATACAAAAGTCACAATGCCGACATAAGTACAAGAAATCTGACTCTTCTTACTGTCTATAGTTTGAACCATTCCTGTGACACTAGTTATCGATTCCGATGCTTCACTTCAGGTTTACTGTATCTCTCTGACCTTCTTGTTGACGATGAAACACAGAAATTGCATCGGAATTAAATACAAAAGCACAATGCCGACTTAAGTACAAGAAAACTGACTCTTCTTACTGTATATGTTTTGTACTATTCCTGTGACACTAGTTATAGATTCCGATGCTTCACTTCAGGTTTACTGTATCCCTCTGACCTTCTTATTGACGATGAAACACAGAAATTGTATCGGAATTATATACAAAAGGCACGATGCCGACTTAAGTTCAAGAAAACTGACTCTTCTTACTGTCTATGCTTTGACCCATTCCTTTGACTCTAGTTATAGACTCCTATGCTTCACTTCCGGTTTACTGTATCCCTCTGACCTTCTTATTGACGATGAAACACAGAAATTGCATCGGAATTAAATACAAAAGGCACAATGCCGTCTTAAGTACAAGAAAACTGACTCCTCTTACCGTCTATGTTTTGAACCATTCCTGTGACACTAGTTATAGATTCCGATGCTTCACTTCAGGTTCACTGTATCCCTCTGACCTCCTTATTGACGATGAAACACAGATAAAGCATCGGAATTAAATACAAAAATGCACAATGCTGACTTAAGTACAACAAAAATGACTCTTCTTACTGTCTATGATTTGAACCTTTCCTGTGAGACCAGTTTCAGATTCCGATGCTTCACTTCCGGTTTACTGTATCCCTTGGACCATCTTATTGACGATGAAACACAGAAATTGTATCGGAATTAAATACAAAAGGCACAACGCCGACTTAAGTGCAAGAAACCTGACTCTTCTTACTGTCTATGTTTTGAACCATTCCTGTGACACTAGTTATAGATTCCGATGCTTCACTTCAGGTTCACTGTATCACTCTGACCTTCTTATTGACGATGAAATACTGAAATTCCATCGGAATTAAATACAAAAGTCACAATGCCGACTTAAGTACAAGATAACTGACTCTTCTTACTGTCTATGATTTGAACCATTCCTGTGACACTAGTTATAGATTCCGATGCTTCACTTCAGGTTTACTGTATCCCTCTGACCTTCTTATTGACGTTGAAACACAGAAATTGCATCGGAATTAAATACAAAAGTCACAACGCCGACTTAAGTACAAGAAAACTGACTCTTCTTACCGTCTATGATTTCAACATTTCCTGTGAGACCAGTTTTAGTTTCCGATTTTTCACTATATGATTACTGTATCCCTTGGACGTTCTTATTGACGATAAAACACAGAAATTGCATCGAAATTAAATAGAAAAGGCAAAATGCGGACTTATGTACAAGAAATTGATTCTTCTTACTGTGTATGATTTGAACTATTCCTGTGACACTAGTTATAGATTCCGATGCTTCAGTTCAGGTTTACTGTATCCCTCTGACCTTATTGACGATGGAACACAGAAATTGCATCGGAATTATATACATACGCACAACGCCGACTCAATTACAAGAAGACTGGCTCTTCTTACTGTCTATGTTCTGAACAATTTCTGTGACACTAGTTATACATTCCGATGCTTCACTGCAGGTTTACTGTATCCCTCTGACCTTCTTATTGACGATGAAACACAGATATTGCATCGGAATTAAATACAAAAGGCACAAAGCCGACTTAAGTACAAGAAAACTGACTCTTCTTACTGTCTATGATTTCAACATTTCCTGTGAGACCAGTTTTAGCTTCCGATGCTTCACTATATGATTACTGTATCCCTTGGACGTTCTTATTGACGATGAAACACAGAAATTGCATCGGAATTAAATAGAAAATGGCACAATGCCGACTTAAGTACAAGAAAACTGACTCTTCTTACTGTCTATGTTTTGACCCACACCCGTGACACTAGTTATAGATTACGATGCTTCACTTCAGGTTTACTGTATCCCTCTGACCTTCTTATTGACGATGAAACACAGATATTGCATCGGAATTGAATACAAAAGGCACAATGCCGATATAAGTACAAGAAAACTGACTCCTCTTACCGTCTATGTTTTGAACCATTCCTGTGACACTAGTTAAAGATCCGATACTTCACTTCAGGTTCACTGTATCCCTCTGACCTCCTTATTGACGATGAAACACAGAAATTGCATCGGAATGAAATACAAAAGGCACAATGCCGTCTTAAGTACAAGAAAACTGACTCTTCTTACTGTCTATGCTTTGAACCATTCATGTGACCCTCGTTATAGATTCCGATGCTTCGCTTCAGGTTTACTGTATCACTCTGACCTTCGTATTGACGATGAAACACAGAAATTGCTTCGGAATTTAATACAAAAGGCACAATGAAGACTTAAGTACAAAAAAACTGACTCTTCTTACTGCCTATGATTTGAACCATTCCTGTGACACTAGTTATAGATTCCGATGCTTCACTTCAGGTTTACTGTATACCTCTGACCTTATTATTGACGATGAGAAACAGAAATTGCATTGGAATTAAATACAAAAGCACAATGCCGACTTAAGTACAAGCAGACTGACTCTTCTTACTGTCTATGTTTTGAACTATTCCTGTGACACTAGTTATAGATTCCGATGTTTCACTTCAGGTTTACTGTATCCCTCTGACCTTCTTATTGACGATGGAACACAGAAATAGCATCGGAATTAAATACAAAAGGCACAATGCCGAATCAAGTGCAAGAAGACTGGCTCTTCCCACTGCCTATGTTTTGAAATATTCCTGTGACACTTCCTGTGATGCTTCACTTCAGGTTTACTGTATCCCTCTGACCGTCTTATTGACGATGAAACACAGAAATTGCATCGGAATTAAATACATAGGCACAAAGCCGACTCAAGTCCAAGAAGACTGGCTCTTCTTATTGTCTATGTTTTGAACCATTCCTGTGACACTAGTTATAGATTCAGATGCTTCACTTCGGGTTTACCGTTTCCCTCTGACCTTCGTATTGACGATGAAACACAGAAATTGCATCGGAATTAAATAGAAAAGGCACAATGCCGACTTAAGTTCAAGAAAACTGACTCTTCTTACTGTCTATGTTATGACCCATTCCCCTGACACTAGTTATAGATTCCGATGTTTCACTTCAGGTTCACTGTATCCCTCTGACCATCTTATTGACGACGAAACACAGAAGTTGCATCGGAATTAAATACAAAAGGCACAATGCCGACTTAAGTACAAGAAGACAGCCTTTTATTACTGTCTATGTTTTGAACCATTATCGTGACACTAGTTATAGATTCCGATGCTTCACTTCAGGTTCACTGTATCCCACTGACCTTCTTATTGACGATGAAACACAGAAATTGCATCGGAATTAAATACAAAAGGCACAATGCTGACTTAAGTACAAGAAAACTAACTCTTCTTATTGTCTATGTTTTGAACCTTTCCTGTGAGACCAGTTTCAGATTCCGATGCTTCACTTCCGGTTTACTGTATCCCTTGGACCATCTTATTGACGATGAAACACAGAAATTGCAACGGAATTAAATACAAAAGGCACAATGCCGACTTAAGTACAAGAAGACTGACTCTTCTTACTGACTATGATTTGAACATTTCCTGTGAGACCAGTTTTAGTTTCTGATGCTTCACTATGTGTTTTCTGTATCGCTTGGACCTTCTTATTGACGTTGAAACACAGAAATTGCATCGGAATTAAATACAAAAGGCACAACGCCTACTTAAGTGCAAGAAAACCGACTCTTCTTACTGTCTATGTTTTGAACCATTCCTGTGACACTAGAAATAGATTCCGATGCTTCACTTCAGGTTTACTGTATGCCTCCGACATTCTTATTGATGATGGATCACAGAATTTGCATCGGAATTAAATGCAAAAGTCACAATGCCGACATAAGTACAAGAAAACTGACTCTTCTTACTGCCAATGTTTTGACCCATTCCCGTGACACTAGTTATAGATCCAATGCATCACTTCAGGTTTACCGTATCCCTCTGACCTTCTTATTGACGATGAAACACAGAAATTGCATCGGAATGAAATACAAAATGCACAATGCCGACTTAAGTACAAGAAGACTGACTCTTATTACTGTCTTTGTTTTGAACCATTCCTGAGATACTAGTTATAGATTTTGATGCTTCACTTCAGGTTTACTGTATCCCTATGACCTTCTTATTGACGATGAAACACAGAAATTGCATCGGAATTAAATACAAAAGGCACAATGCCGACTGAAGTGCAAGAAATCTGACTCTTCTTACTGTCTATGTTTTGAAGCATTCCTGTGACACTAGTTATCGATTCCGATGCTTCACTTCAGGTTTATTGTATAGCTCTGACCTTCTTATTGACAATGAAACACACAAATTGCATCGGAATTAAATACAAAAGGCACAATGCCGACTTAAGTACAAGAAAACTGACTCTTATTACTGTCTATGTTTTGAACTATTCCTGTGACACTAGTTATAGATTCCGATGCTTCGCTGTAGGTTTACTGTATCCCTCTGACCTTCTTATTGAAGATGAAAATCAGAAATTGCATCGGAATTAAATAGAAAAGGCACAATGCCGACTGAAGTACAAGAAAACTGACTATTCTTACAGTCTATTCTTTTGACCCATACCCGTGACACTAGTTATAGATTACGATGCTTCACTTCAGGTTTACTGTATCTCTCTGACCTTCTTGTTGACGATGAAACACAGAAATTTCATCGGAATTAAATACAAAAGCACAATGCCGACTTAAGTACAAGAAAACTGACTCTTCTTACTGTATATGTTTTGTACCATTCCTATGACACTAGTTATAGATTCCGATGCTTCACTTCAGGTTTACTGTATCCCTCTGACCTTCTTATTGACGATGAAACACAGAAATTGTATCGGAATTATATACAAAAGGCACAATGCCGACTTAAGTACAAGAAAACTGACTCTTCTTACTGTCTATGCTTTGAACCATTCCTTTGACTCTAGTTATGGATTCCTATGCTTCACTTCCGGTTTACTGTATCCCTCTGACCTTCTTATTGACGATGAAACACAGAAATTGCATCGGAATTAAATACAAAAGGCACAATGCCGTCTTAAGTACAAGAAAACTGACTCCTCTTACCATCTATGTTTTGAACCATTCCTGTGACACTAGTTATAGATTCCGATGCTTCACTTCAGGTTCACTGTATCCCTCTGACCTTCTTATTGACGATGAAACACAGATATTGCATCGGAATTAAATACAAAAATGCACAATGCTGACTTAAGTACAACAAAAATGACTCTTCTTACTGTCTATGTTTTGAACCTTTCCTGTGAGACCAGTTTCAGATTCCGATGCTTCACTTCCGGTTTACTGTATCCCTTGGACCATCTTATTGACGATGAAACACAGAAATTGTATCGGAATTAAATACAAAAGGCACAACGCCGACTTAAATACAAAAAGACTGACTCTTCTTACTGACCATTTTTTGAACATTTCCTGTGAGACCAGTTTTAGATTCTGATGCTTCACTATGTGTTTTCTGTATCCCTTGGACCTTCTTATTGACGTTGAAACACAGAAATTGCATCGGAATTAAATACAAAAGGCACAACGCCGACTTAAGTGCAAGAAAACTGACTCTTCTTACTGTCTTTGATTTGAACCATTCCTCTGATACTAGTTATAGATTCCGATGCTTCACTTCAGGTTCACTGTATCCCTCTGACCTTCTTATTGCCGATGAAACACAGAAATTCCATCGGAATTAAATACAAAAGGCACAATGCCGACTTAAGTACAAGAAGACTGACTCTTATTACTGTCTTTGTTTTGAACCATTCCTCTGATACTAGTTATAGATTCCGATGCTTCACTTCAGGTTCACTGTATCACTCTGACATTCTTATTGACGATGAAATACTGAAATTCCATCGGAATTAAATACAAAAGGCACAATGCCGACTTAAGTACAAGAAAACTGACTCTTCTTACTGTCTATGATTTGAACCATTCCTGTGACACTAGTTATAGATTCCGATGCTTCACTTCAGGTTTACTGTATCCCTCTGACCTTCTTATTGACGTTGAAACACAGAAATTGCATCGGAATTAAATACAAAAGTCACAACGCCGGCTTAAGTACAAGAAACCTGACTCTTCTTACTGTCTATGATTTCAACATTTCCTGTGAGACCAGTTTTAGTTTCCGATGCTTCACTATATGATTACTGTATCCCTTGGACGTTCTTATTGACGATAAAACACAGAAATTGCATCGAAATTAAATAGAAAAGGCAAAATGCGGACTTATGTACAAGAAAACCGATTCTTCTTACTGTGTATGTTTTGAACTATTCCTGTGACACTAGTTATAGATTCCGATGCTTCACTTCAGGTTTACTGTATCCCTCTGACCTTATTGACGATGAAACACAGAAATTGCATCGGAATTATATACATACGCACAACGCCGACTCAATTACAAGAAGACTGGCTCTTCTTACTGTCTATGTTTTGAACAATTCCTGTGACACTAGTTATACATTCCAATGCTTCACTGCAGGTTTACTGTATCCCTCTGACCTTCTTATTGACGATGAAACACAGAAATTGCATCGGAATTAAATAGAAAATGGCACAATGCCGACTTAAGTACAAGAAAACTGACTCTTCTTACTGTCTATGTTTTGACCCACACCCGTGACACTAGTTATAGATTACGATGCTTCACTTCAGGTTTACTGTATCCCTCTGACCTTCTTATTGACGATGAAACACAGAAATTGCATCGGAATTGAATAGAAAAGGCACAATGCCGATTAAGTACATGAAAACTGATTCTTCTTACTATCTATGTTTGAACCATTCCTGTGACACTAGTTATAGATTCCGATGCTTCACTTCAGGTTTACTGTATCCCTCTGACCTTCTTATTGAAGATGAAACACAGATATTGCATCGGAATTAAATACAAAAGGCACAATGCCGATATAAGTACAAGAAAACTGACTCCTCTTACCGTCTATGTTTTGAACCATTCCTGTGACACTAGTTATAGATCCGATGCTTCACTTCAGGTTCACTGTATCCCTCTGACCTTCTTATTGACGATGAAACACAGAAATTGCATCGGAATTAAATACAAAAGGCACAATGCCGTCTTAAGTACAAGAAAACTGACTCATCTTACTGTCTATGCTTTGAACCATTCATGTGACCCTCGTTATAGATTCCGATGCTTCGCTTCAGGTTTACTGTATCCCTCTGACCTTCTTATTGACGATGAAACACAGAAATTGCTTCGGAATTAAATACAAAAGGCAGAATGAAGACTTAAGTACAAGAAAACTGACTCTTCTTACTGCCTATGATTTGAACCACTCCTGTGACACTAGTTATAGATTCCGATGCTTCACTTCAGGTTTACTGTTTCCCTCTGATGTTCTTATTGACGATGAAACACAGAAATTGCATCGGAATTAAATATAAAAGGTACAATGCCGACTTAAGTACAAGAAAACTGACTCTTCTTACTGTCTATGTTTAGAACCATTCCTGTGACACTAGATATAGATTCCGATGCTTCTCTTCAGGTTTACTGTATCCCTCTGACCTTCTTATTGACGATGAAACACAGAAATTGCATCGGAATTAAATACAAAAGGCACAATGCCGACTTAAGTACAAGAAAACTGACTCTTCTTACTGTCTATTTTTGAACCATTCCTGTGACACTAGTTATAGATTCCGATGCTTCACTTCAGGTTTACTGTATCGCTCTGTCCTTCTTATTGACGATGAAACACAGAAATAGCATCGGAATTAAATACAAAAGGCACAATGCCGACTTAAGTACAAGAAAAGTGTCTCTTCTTACTGTCTATGATTTGAAAAATTCCTGTGACACTAGTTATAGATTCCGATGCTTCACTTCAGGTTTACTGTATGCCTCTGACCTTCTTATTGACGATGGAACATAGAAATTGCATGGGAATTAAATAGAAAAGGCACAATGACGACTTAAGTACAAGAAAACTAACTCTTCTAACTGTCTATGTTTGAACCAATCCTGTTATACTAGTTATAGATTCCGATGCTTCACTTTAGGTTTACTGTATCCCTCTGACCTTCGTATTGACGATGAAACACAGATATTGCATCGCAATTAAATACAAAAGGCACTATGCCGACTTAAGTACAAGAAAACTAACTCTTCTTACAGTCTATGTTTGAACCATTCCTGTGACACTACTTATAGATTCCGATGCTTCACTTCAGGTTTACTATATCCCTCTGACCTTCTTATTGACGATGAAACACCGAAATTGCATCGGAATTAAATACAAAAGGCACATTGCCGACTTAAGTACAAGAAAACTGACTCTTCTTACTGTCTATGTTTTGAACCATTACTGTGACACTAGTTATAGATTCCGATGCTTCACTTCAGGTTTACTGTATCCCACTGACCTTCTTATTCACGATGAAACACAGATATTGCATCGGACTTAAATACAAAAGGCACAATGCCAGCTCAAGTACAAGAAGACTGGCTCTTCTTACTGTCTATGTTTTGAACCATTCCTGTGACACTAGTTATAGATTCCGATGCTTCACTTCAGGTTTACTGTATCCCTCTGACCTTCTTATTGACGATGAAACACAGAAATTGCATCGGAATTGAATAGAAAAGGCACTATGCCGATTAAGTACATGAAAACTGATTCTTCTTACTATCTATGTTTGAACCATTCCTGTGACACTAGTTATAGATTCCGATGCTTCACATCAGGTTTACTGTATCCCTCTGACCTTCTTATTGACGATGAAACACAGATATTGTATCGGACTTAAATACAAAAGGCACATTGCCGACTTAAGTACAAGAAAACTGACTCTTCTTACTGCCTATGTTTTGAACCATTCCTGTGACACTAGTTATAGATTCCGATGCTTCACTTCAGGTTTACTGTATCCCACTGACCTTCTTATTCACGATGAAACACAGATATTGCATCGGACTTAAATACAAAAGGCACAATGCCAACTCAAGTACAAGGAGACTGGCTCATTTTACTGTCTATGTTTTGAACCATTAGTGTGACACTAGTTATAGATTCCGATGCTTCACTTCAGGTTTACTGTATCCCTCTGTCCTTCTTATTGACGATGAAACACAGAAATAGCATCGGAATTTAATACAAAAGGCACAATGCCGACTTAAGTACAAGAAAACTGACTCTTCTTACTGTCTATGATTTGAAAAATTCCTGTGACACTAGTTATAGATTCCGTTGCTTCACTTAAGGTTTACTGTATCCCTCTGACCTTCTTATTGACGATGAAACACAGAGATTGCATCCGAATTAATACAAAAGGTACAATGCCGACTTAAGTACAAAAAAAGTAACTCTTCTTACTGTCTATGTTTTGAACCATTCATGTGACACTCGTTATAGATTACGATGCTTTACTTCAGGTTTACTGTATCCCTCTGACCTTCTTATTGACGATGAAACACAAAATTTGCTTCGGAATTAAATACAAAAGGCACAATGCCGACTTAAGTACAAGATAACTGACTCTTCATACTGTCTGTGGTTTGAACTATTCCTGTTGCACTAGTTATAGATTCCGATGCTTCACTTCAGGTTTACTGTATGTCTCTGACCTTCTTATTGACGATGGAACATAGAAATTGCATTGGAATTAAATAGAAAAGGCACAATGACGACTTAAGTACAAGAAAACTAACTCTTCTAACTGTCTATGTTTGAACCAATCCTGTTATACTAGTTATAGATTCCGATGCTTCACTTCAGGTTCACTGTATCCCTCTGACCTTCGTATTGACGATGAAACACAGATATTGCATCGCAATTAAATACAAAAGGCACTATGCCGACTTAAGTACAAGAAAACTAACTATTCTTACTGTCTATGTTTTGAATCATTCCTGTGACACTAGTTATTGATTCCGATGCTTCACTTCAGGTTTACTGTATCCCTCTGTCCTTCTTATTGACGATGAAACACAGAAATAGCATCGGAATTAAATACAAAAGGCACAATGCCGACTTAAGTACAAGAAAACTGACTCTTCTTACTGTCTATGTTTTGAACCATTCCTGTGACACTAGTTATAGATTCCGATGCTTCACTTAAGGTTTACTGTATCCCTCTGACCTTCTTATTGACGATGAAACACAGAGATTGCATCCGAATTAATACAAAACATACAATGCCGACTTAAGTACAAGAAAACTGACTCTTCTTACTGTCTATGTTTTGAACCATTCATGTGACACTCGTCATAGATTACGGTGCTTTACTTCAGGTTTACTGTATCCCTCTGTCCTTCTTATTGACGATGAAACACAGAAATAGCATCGGAATTAAATACAAAAGGCACAATGCCGACTTAAGTACAAGATAACTGACTCTTCTTACTGTCTGTGGTTTGAACCATTCCTGTTGCACTAGTTATAGATTCCGATGCTTCACTTCAGGTTTATTGTATGCCTCTGACCTTCTTATTGACGATGGAACATAGAAATTGCATCGGAATTAAATAGAAAAGGCACAATGACGACTTAAGTACAAGAAAACTAACTCTTCTAACTGTCTATGTTTGAACCATTCCTGTTATACTAGTTGTAGATTCCGATGCTTCACTTCAGGTTTACTATATCCCTCTGACCTTCTTATTGACGATGAAACACAGATATTGCATCGGAATTAAATACAAAAGGCACTATGCCGACTTAAGTACAAGAAAACTAACTATTCTTACAGTCTATGGTTTGAACCATTCCTGTGACACTAGTTATTAATTCCGATGATTCACTTCAGGTTTACTGTATCCCTCTGACCTTCTTATTGACGATGAAACATAGAAATTGCATCGGAATTAAATAGAAAAGGTACAATGCCGTCTTAAGTACGAGAAAACTAACTCTTCTAACTGTCTATGTTTGAACCATTCCTGTTACACTAGTTATAGATTCCGATGCTTCACTTCAGGTTTACTGTATCCCCGACCTTCTTATTGACGATGAAACACAGATATTGCATCGGAATTGAATAGAAAAGGCACAATGCCGATTAAGTACATTAAAACTGATTCTTCTTACTATCTATGTTTGAACCATTCCTGTGACACTAGTTATAGATTCCGATGCTTCACTTCAGGTTTACAGTATCCCTCTGACCTTCTTATTGACGATGAAACACAGAAATTGCATCGGAATAAAATACAAAAGGCACAATGCCGACGTAAGTACAAGAAGACTGACTATTCTTACTGTTTATGTTTTGAACCATTCCTGTGACACTAGTTATAGATTCCGATGCTTCACTTCAGGTTTACAGTATCCCTCTGACCTTCTTATTGACGATGAAACACAGATATTGCATCGGAATTAAATACAAAAGGCAAATGCCGACTTAAGTACAAGAAAATTGACTCTTCTCACTGTCTATGTTTTGAACCATACCTGTGACACTAGTTATAGATTCCGATGCTTCACTTCAGGTTTACTGTATCCCTCTGACCTTCTTATTGATAAAGAAACACAGATCTTGCATCGGAATTAAATACAAAACGCACAATACCGACTTAAGTACAAGAATACTGACTCTTCTTACTGTCTATGTTTTGAACCATTCCTGTGACACTAGTTATAGATTCCGATGCTTCACTTCAGGTTTACTGTATCCCACAGACCTTCTTATTGACGATGACCCAGAGAAATTGCATCGGAATTAAATACAAAAGGCACAATGCTGACTTAAGTACAAGGAAACTGACTCTTCTCACTGTCTATGTTTTGAACCATTCATGTGACACTAGTTATAGATTCCGATGCTTCACTTCAGGTTTACAGTATCATTCTGACCTTCTTATTGACGATGAAACACAGGAATTGGATCGGAATTAAATAAAAAAGGCACAATGCCGGCTTAAGTACAAGAAAACTGACTCTTCTTACTGCCTATGTTTTGAACCATTCCTGTGACACTAGTTATCGATTCTGATGCTTCACTTCAGGTTTTTTGTAACCCTCTGACCTCCTTATTGACGATGAAACACAGAAATTGCATCGGAATTAAATACAAAAGGCACAATGCCGTCTTAAGTACAAGAAAACTGACTCTTCTTACTGCCTATGTTTTGAACCATTCCTGTGACACTAGTTATCGATTCTGAACCTTCACTTCAGGTTTTTTGTAACCCTCTGACCTCCTTATTGACGATGAAACACAGAAATTGCATCGGAATTAAATACAAAAGGCACAATGCCGTCTTAAGAACAAGAAACTGACTCCTCTTACTGTCTATGCTTTGAACCTTTCATGTGACCCTCGTTATAGATTCCGGTGCTTCGCTTAAGGTTTACTGTATCCCTCTGACCTTCTTATTGACGATGAAACACAGAAATTGCTTCGGAATTAAATACAAAAGGCACAATGAAGACTTAAGTACAAGAAAACTGACTCTTCTTACTGTCTATGATTTGAACCATTCCTGTGACACTAGTTATAGATTCCGATGCTTCACTTCAGGTTTACTGTTTCCCTCTGAAGTTCTTATTGACGATGAAACACAGAAATTGCATCGGAATTAAATATAAAAGGCACAATGCCGACTTAAGAACAAGAAAACTGACTCTTCTTACTGTCTATGTTTAGAACCATTCCTGTGACACTAGTTATAGATTCCGATGCTTCACTTCAGGTTTACTGTATCCCTCTGACCTTCATATTGACGATGAAACACATTAATTGCATCGGAATTGACTAGAAAAGGCACAATGCCGATTAAGTACATGAAAACTGATTCTTCTTACTATCTATGTTTGAACCATTCCTGTGACACTAGTTATATATTCCAATGCTTCACTTCAGGTTTACTGTATCCCTCTGGCCTTCTTATTGACGATGAAACACAGATATTGCATCGGAATTAAATACAAAAGGCACAATGCCGATATAAGGACAAGAAAACTGATTCCTCTTACCGTCTAAGTTTTGAACCATTCCTGTGACACTAGTTATAGATCCGATGCTTCACTTCAGGTCCACTGTATCCCTCTGACCTTCTTATTGACGATGAAACACAGAAATTGCATCCGAATAAAATACAAAAGGCACAATGCCGACGTAAGTACAAGAAGACTGACTATTCTTACTGTCTATGTTTTGAACCATTCCTGTGACACTAGTTATAGATTCCGATGCTTCACTTCAGGTTTACTGTATCCCTCTGACCTTCTTATTGACGATGAAACGCAGATATTGCATCGGAATTAAATACAAAAGGCAAATGCCGACTTAAGTACAAGAAAATTGACTCTTCTCACTGTCTATGTTTTGAACCATACCTGTGACACTAGTTATAGATTCCGATGCTTCACTTCAGGTTTACTCTATCCCTCTGACCTTCTTATTGACAAAGAAACACAGATCTGGCATCGGAATTAAATACAAAACGCACAATACCGACTTAAGTACAAGAAAACTGTCTCTTCTTACTGTCTATGTTTTGAACCATTCCTGTGACACTAGTTATAGATTCCGATGCTTCACTTCAGGTTTACTGTATCCCACAGACCTTCTTATTGACGATGACCCAGAGAAATTGTATCGGAATTAAATACAAAAGGCACAATGCTGACTTAAGTACAAGAAAACTGACTCTTCTCACTGTCTATGTTTTGAACCATTCATGTGACACTAGTTATAGATTCCGATGCTTCACTTCAGGTTTACAGTATCCCTCTGACCTTCTTATTGACGATGAAACACAGAAATTGCATCGGAATTATATAAAAAAGGCACAATGCCGTCTTAAGTACAAGAAAACTGACTCTTCTTACTGTCTATGCTTTGAACGTTTCGTGTGACACTAGTTATAGATTCCAATGCTTCACTTCAGGTTTACTGTATCCCTCTGACCTTCTTAGTGACGATGAAACACAGAAATTGCATCGGAATTAAATACAAAAGGCACAATGCCGTCTTAAGTACAAGAAAACTGACACTTCTTACTGTCTGTGGTTTGAACCATTCCTGTTGCACTAGTTATAGATTCCGATGCTTCACTTCAGGTTTATTGTATGTCTCTGACCTTCTTATTGACGATGGAACATAGATATTGCATCGGAATTAAATAGAAAAGGCACAATGACGACTTAAGTACAAGAAAACTAACTCTTCTAACTGTCTATGTTTGAACCATTCCTGTTATACTAGTTGTAGATTCCGATGCTTCACTTCAGGTTTACTATAGCCCTCTGACCTTCTTATTGACGATGAAACACAGATATTGCATCGCAATTAAATACAAAAGGCACTATGCCGACTTAAGTACAAGAAAACTAACTATTCTTATTGTCTATGGTTTGAACCATTCCTGTGACACTAGTTATTGATTCCGATGCTTCACTTCAGGTTTACTGTATCCCTCTGAGCTTCTTATTGACGATGAAACATGGAAATTGCATCGGAATTAAATTGAAAAGGCACAATGCCGACTTAAGTAAAAGAAAACTATCTCTTCTAACTGTCTATGTTTGAACCATTCCTGTTACACTAGTTATAGATTCCGATGCTTCACTTTAGGTTTACTGTATAACTCTGACCTTCTTAATGACGATGAAACACAGATATTGCATCGGAATTAAATACAAAAGGCACAATGCCGACTTAAGTACAAGAAAACTGACTCTTCTTACTGTCTATGTTTTGAACCATACCTGTGACACTAGTTATAGATTCCGATGCTTCACTTCAGGTTTACTGTATCCCTCTGACCTTCTTATTGACAAAGAAACACAGATCTTGCATCGGAATTAAATACAAAACGCACAATACCGACTTAAGAACAAGAAAACTGACTCTTCTTACTGTCTATGTTTTGAACCATTCCTGTGACACTAGTTATAGATTCCGATGCTTCACTTCAGGTTTACTGTATCCCACAGACCTTCTTATTGACGATGACCCAGAGAAATTGTATCGGAATTAAATACAAAAGGCACAATGCTGACTTAAGTACAAGAAAACTGACTCTTCTCACTGTCTATGCTTTGAACCATTCATGTGACACTAGTTATAGATTCCGATGCTTCACTTCAGGTTTACGGTATCCCTCTGACCTTCTTATTGACGATGAAACAAAGAAATTGCATCGGAATTAAATAAAAAAGGCACAATGCCGTCTTAAGTACAAGAAAACTGACTCTTCTTACTGTCTATGTTTTGAACGTTTCCTGTGACTCTAGTTATAGATTCCAATGCTTCACTTCAGGTTTACTGTATCCCTCTGACCTTCTTATTGACGATGAAACACAGAAATTGCATCGGAATTAAATACAAAAGGCACATGGCCGACTTAAGTACAAGAAAACCGACTCTTCTTACAGCCTATGTTTAACCATTCCTGTGACACTAGTTATCGATTCTGATGCTTCACTTCAGGTTTTTTGGAACCCTCTGACCTCCTTATTGGCGATGAAACACAGAAATTGCATCGGAATTAAATACAAAAGGCACAATGCCGTCTTAAGTACAAGAAAACTGACTCCTCTTACTGTCTATGCTTTGAACCATTCATGTGACCCTCGTTATAGATTCCGATGCTTCGCCTCAGGTTTACTGTATCCCTCTGACCTTCTTATTGACGATGAAACACAGAAATTGCTTCGGAATTAAATACAAAAGGCACAATGAAGACTTAAGTACAAGAAAACTGACTCTTCTTACTGTCTATGATTTGAACCTTTCCTGTGACACTAGTTATAGATTCCGATGCTTCACTTCAGGTTTACTGTTTCCCTCTGAAGTTCTTATTGACGATGAAACACAGAAATTGCATCGGAATTAAATATAAAAGGCACAATGCCGACTTAAGAACAAGAAAACTGACTCTTCTTACTGTCTATGTTTAGAACCATTCCTGTGACACTAGTTATAGATTCCGATGCTTCACTTCAGGTTTACTGTATCCCTGTGACCTTCATATTGTCGATGAAACACAGAAATTGCATCGGAATTAAATACAAAAGGCACAATGCCGACTTATGTACAAGAAAACTGACTCTTCTTACTGTCTATGTTTTGATCCATTCCTGTGACACTAGTTATAGATTCTAATGCTTCACTTAAGGTTTACTGTATCCCTCTGACATTCTTATTGACGATGAAACACAGAGATTGCACCCGAATTAATACAAAAGGTACAATGCCGGCTTAAGTACAAGAAAACTGACTCTTCTTACTGTCTATGTTTTGAACCATTCATGTGACACTCGTTATAGATTACGATGCTTTACTTTAGGTTTACTGTATCCCTCTGACCTTCTTATTGACGATGAAACACAGAATTTGCTTCGGAATTAAATACAAAAGGCACAATGCCGACTTAAGTACAAGATAACTGACTCTTCTTACTGTCTGTGGTTTGAACTATTCCTGTTGCACTAGTTATAGATTCCGATGCTTCACTTCAGGTTTACTGTATGTCTCTGACCTTCTTATTGACGATGGAACATAGAAATTGCATTGGAATTAAATAGAAAAGGCACAATGACGACTTAAGTACAAGAAAACTAACTCTTCTAACTGTCTATGTTTGAACCAATCCTGTTATACTAGTTATAGATTCCGATGCTTCACTTCAGGTTCACTGTATCCCTCTGACCTTCGTATTGACGATGAAACACAGATATTGCATCGCAATTAAATACAAAAGGCACTATGCCGACTTAAGTACAAGAAAACTAACTATTCTTACTGTCTATGTTTTGAATCATTCATGTGACACTAGTTATTGATTCCGATGCTTCACTTCAGGTTTACTGTATACCTCTGACCTTCTTATTGACGATGAAACATAGAAATTGCATCGGAATTAAATTGAAAAGGCACAATGCCGACTTAAGTACAAGAAAACTAACTCTTCTTACAGTCTATGTTTTGAACCATTCCTGTGACACTACTTATAGATTCCGATGCTTCACTTCAGGTATACTATATCCCTCTGACCTTCTTATTGACGATGAAACACCGAAATTGCATCGGAATTAAATACAAATGGCACAATGAAGACTTAAGTACAAGAAAACTGACTCTTCTTACTGTCTATGATTTGAACCATTCCTGTGACACTAGTTATAGATTCCGATGCTTCAATTCAGGCTTACTGTTTCCGTCTGAAGATCTTATTGACGATGAAACACAGAAATTGCATCGGAATCAAATATGAAAGGCACAATGCCGACTTAAGGACAAGAAAACTGACTCTTCTTACTGTCAATGTTTAGAACCGTTCCTGTGACACTAGTTATAGATTCCGATGCTTCACTTCAGGTTTACTGTATCCCTCTGAACTCCTTATTGACGATGAAACACAGAAATTGCATCGCAATTAAATACAAAGGGCACAATGCCGACTTAAGTACAAGAAAACTGACTCTTCTTACTGTCTATTTTTTAACCATTCCTGTGACACTAGTTATTGATTCCGATGCTTCACTTCAGGTTTACTGTATCCCTCTGTCCTTCTTATTGACGATGAAACACAGAAATAGCATCGGAATTAAATACAAAAGGCACAATGCCGACTTAAGTACAAGAAAACTGACTCTTCTTACTGTCTATGTTTTGAACCATTCCTGTGACACTAGTTATAGATTCCGATGCTTCACTTAAGGTTTACTGTATCCCTCTGACCTTCTTATTGACGATGAAACACAGAGATTGCATCCGAATTAATACAAAACATACAATGCCGACTTAAGTACAAGAAAACTGACTCTTCTTACTGTCTATGTTTTGAACCATTCATGTGACACTCGTCATAGATTACGGTGCTTTACTTCAGGTTTACTGTATCCCTCTGTCCTTCTTATTGACGATGAAACACAGAAATAGCATCGGAATTAAATACAAAAGGCACAATGCCGACTTAAGTACAAGATAACTGACTCTTCTTACTGTCTGTGGTTTGAACCATTCCTGTTGCACTAGTTATAGATTCCGATGCTTCACTTCAGGTTTATTGTATGCCTCTGACCTTCTTATTGACGATGGAACATAGAAATTGCATCGGAATTAAATAGAAAAGGCACAATGACGACTTAAGTACAAGAAAACTAACTCTTCTAACTGTCTATGTTTCAACCATTCCTGTTATACTAGTTGTAGATTCCGATGCTTCACTTCAGGTTTACTATATCCCTCTGACCTTCTTATTGACGATGAAACACAGATATTGCATCGGAATTAAATACAAAAGGCACTATGCCGACTTAAGTACAAGAAAACTAACTATTCTTACAGTCTATGGTTTGAACCATTCCTGTGACACTAGTTATTAATTCCGATGATTCACTTCAGGTTTACTGTATCCCTCTGACCTTCTTATTGACGATGAAACATAGAAATTGCATCGGAATTAAATAGAAAAGGTACAATGCCGTCTTAAGTACGAGAAAACTAACTCTTCTAACTGTCTATGTTTGAACCATTCCTGTTACACTAGTTATAGATTCCGATGCTTCACTTCAGGTTTACTGTATCCCCGACCTTCTTATTGACGATGAAACACAGATATTGCATCGGAATTGAATAGAAAAGGCACAATGCCGATTAAGTACATTAAAACTGATTCTTCTTACTATCTATGTTTGAACCATTCCTGTGACACTAGTTATAGATTCCGATGCTTCACTTCAGGTTTACAGTATCCCTCTGACCTTCTTATTGACGATGAAACACAGAAATTGCATCGGAATAAAATACAAAAGGCACAATGCCGACGTAAGTACAAGAAGACTGACTATTCTTACTGTCTATGTTTTGAACCATTCCTGTGACACTAGTTATAGATTCCGATGCTTCACTTCAGGTTTACAGTATCCCTCTGACCTTCTTATTGACGATGAAACACAGATATTGCATCGGAATTAAATACAAAAGGCAAATGCCGACTTAAGTACAAGAAAATTGACTCTTCACACTGTCTATGTTTTGAACCATACCTGTGACACTAGTTATAGATTCCGATGCTTCACTTCAGGTTTACTGTATCCCTCTGACCTTCTTATTGATAAAGAAACACAGATCTTGCATCGGAATTAAATACAAAACGCACAATACCGACTTAAGTACAAGAATACTGACTCTTCTTACTGTCTATGTTTTGAACCATTCCTGTGACACTAGTTATAGATTCCGATGCTTCACTTCAGGTTTACTGTATCCCACAGACCTTCTTATTGACGATGACCCAGAGAAATTGCATCGGAATTAAATACAAAAGGCACAATGCTGACTTAAGTACAAGAAAACTGACTCTTCTCACTGTCTATGTTTTGAACCATTCATGTGACACTAGTTATAGATTCCGATGCTTCACTTCAGGTTTACAGTATCATTCTGACCTTCTTATTGACGATGAAACACAGGAATTGGATCGGAATTAAATAAAAAAGGCACAATGCCGGCTTAAGTACAAGAAAACTGACTCTTCTTACTGCCTATGTTTTGAACCATTCCTGTGACACTAGTTATCGATTCTGATGCTTCACTTCAGGTTTTTTGTAACCCTCTGACCTCCTTATTGACGATGAAACACAGAAATTGCATCGGAATTAAATACAAAAGGCACAATGCCGTCTTAAGTACAAGAAAACTGACTCTTCTTACTGCCTATGTTTTGAACCATTCCTGTGACACTAGTTATCGATTCTGATCCTTCACTTCAGGTTTTTTGTAACCCTCTGACCTCCTTATTGACGATGAAACACAGAAATTGCATCGGAATTAAATACAAAAGGCACAATGCCGTCTTAAGAACAAGAAAACTGACTCCTCTTACTGTCTATGCTTTGAACCTTTCATGTGACCCTCGTTATAGATTCCGGTGCTTCGCTTAAGGTTTACTGTATCCCTCTGACCTTCTTATTGACGATGAAACACAGAAATTGCTTCGGAATTAAATACAAAAGGCACAATGAAGACTTAAGTACAAGAAAACTGACTCTTCTTACTGTCTATGATTTGAACCATTCCTGTGACACTAGTTATAGATTCCGATGCTTCACTTCAGGTTTACTGTTTCCCTCTGAAGTTCTTATTGACGATGAAACACAGAAATTGCATCGGAATTAAATATAAAAGGCACAATGCCGACTTAAGAACAAGGAAACTGACTCTTCTTACTGTCTATGTTTAGAACCATTCCTGTGACACTAGTTATAGATTCCGATGCTTCACTTCAGGTTTACTGTATCCCTCTGACCTTCATATTGACGATGAAACACATTAATTGCATCGGAATTGACTAGAAAAGGCACAATGCCGATTAAGTACATGAAAACTGATTCTTCTTACTATCTATGTTTGAACCATTCCTGTGACACTAGTTATATATTCCAATGCTTCACTTCAGGTTTACTGTATCCCTCTGGCCTTCTTATTGACGATGAAACACAGATATTGCATCGGAATTAAATACAAAAGGCACAATGCCGATATAAGGACAAGAAAACTGACTCCTCTTACCGTCTAAGTTTTGAACCATTCCTGTGACACTAGTTATAGATCCGATGCTTCACTTCAGGTCCACTGTATCCCTCTGACCTTCTTATTGACGATGAAACACAGAAATTGCATCGGAATAAAATACAAAAGGCACAATGCCGACGTAAGTACAAGAAGACTGACTATTCTTACTGTCTATTTTTTGAACCATTCCTGTGACACTAGTTATAGATTCCGATGCTTCACTTCAGGTTTACTGTATCCCTCTGACCTTCTTATTGACGATGAAACGCAGATATTGCATCGGAATTAAATACAAAAGGCAAATGCCGACTTAAGTACAAGAAAATTGACTCTTCTCACTGTCTATGTTTTGAACCATACCTGTGACACTAGTTATAGATTCCGATGCTTCACTTCAGGTTTACTCTATCCCTCTGACCTTCTCATTGACAAAGAAACACAGATCTGGCATCGGAATTAAATACAAAACGCACAATACCGACTTAAGTACAAGAAAACTGTCTCTTCTTACTGTCTATGTTTTGAACCATTCCTGTGACACTAGTTATAGATTCCGATGCTTCACTTCAGGTTTACTGTATCCCACAGACCTTCTTATTGACGATGACCCAGAGAAATTGTATCGGAATTAAATACAAAAGGCACAATGCTGACTTAAGTACAAGAAACCTGACTCTTCTCACTGTCTATGTTTTGAACCATTCATGTGACACTAGTTATAGATTCCGATGCTTCACTTCAGGTTTACAGTATCCCTCTGACCTTCTTATTGACGATGAAACACAGAAATTGCATCGGAATTAAATAAAAAAGGCACAATGCCGTCTTAAGTACAAGAAAACTGACTCTTCTTACTGTCTATGCTTTGAATGTTTCGTGTGACACTAGTTATAGATTCCAATGCTTCACTTCAGGTTTACTGTATCCCTCTGACCTTCTTATTGACGATGAAACACAGAAATTGCATCGGAATTAAATACAAAAGGCACAATGCCGTCTTAAGTACAAGAAAACTGACACTTCTTACTGTCTGTGGTTTGAACCATTCCTGTTGCACTAGTTATAGATTCCGATGCTTCACTTCAGGTTTATTGTATGTCTCTGACCTTCTTATTGACGATGGAACATAGATATTGCATCGGAATTAAATAGAAAAGGCACAATGACGACTTAAGTACAAGAAAACTAACTCTTCTAACTGTCTATGTTTGAACCATTCCTGTTATACTAGTTGTAGATTCCGATGCTTCACTTCAGGTTTACTATAGCCCTCTGACCTTCTTATTGACGATGAAACACAGATATTGCATCGCAATTAAATACAAAAGGCACTATGCCGACTTAAGTACAAGAAAACTAACTATTCTTATTGTCTATGGTTTGAACCATTCCTGTGACACTAGTTATTGATTCCGATGCTTCACTTCAGGTTTACTGTATCCCTCTGAGCTTCTTATTGACGATGAAACATGGAAATTGCATCGGAATTAAATTGAAAAGGCACAATGCCGACTTAAGTAAAAGAAAACTATCTCTTCTAACTGTCTATGTTTGAACCATTCCTGTTACACTAGTTATAGATTCCGATGCTTCACTTTAGGTTTACTGTATAACTCTGACCTTCTTAATGACGATGAAACACAGATATTGCATCGGAATTAAATACAAAAGGCACAATGCCGACTTAAGTACAAGAAAACTGACTCTTCTTACTGTCTATGTTTTGAACCATACCTGTGACACTAGTTATAGATTCCGATGCTTCACTTCAGGTTTACTGTATCCCTCTGACCTTCTTATTGACAAAGAAACACAGATCTTGCATCGGAATTAAATACAAAACGCACAATACCGACTTAAGAACAAGAAAACTGACTCTTCTTACTGTCTATGTTTTGAACCATTCCTGTGACACTAGTTATAGATTCCGATGCTTCACTTCAGGTTTACTGTATCCCACAGACCTTCTTATTGACGATGACCCAGAGAAATTGTATCGGAATTAAATACAAAAGGCACAATGCTGACTTAAGTACAAGAAAACTGACTCTTCTCACTGTCTATGCTTTGAACCATTCATGTGACACTAGTTATAGATTCCGATGCTTCACTTCAGGTTTACGGTATCCCTCTGACCTTCTTATTGACGATGAAACACAGAAATTGCATCGGAATTAAATAAAAAAGGCACAATGCCGTCTTAAGTACAAGAAAACTGACTCTTCTTACTGTCTATGTTTTGAACGTTTCCTGTGACTCTAGTTATAGATTCCAATGCTTCACTTCAGGTTTACTGTATCCCTCTGACCTTCTTATTGACGATGAAACACAGAAATTGCATCGGAATTAAATACAAAAGGCACATGGCCGACTTAAGTACAAGAAAACCGACTCTTCTTACAGCCTATGTTTAACCATTCCTGTGACACTAGTTATCGATTCTGATGCTTCACTTCTGGTTTACTGTATCCCTCTGACCTTCATATTGTCGATGAAACACAGAAATTGCATCGGAATTAAATACAAAAGGCACAATGCCGACTTATGTACAAGAAAACTGACTCTTCTTACTGTCTATGTTTTGATCCATTCCTGTGACACTAGTTATAGATTCCGATGCTTCACTTCAGGTTTACTGTTTCCCTCTGAAGTTCTTATTGACGATGAAACACAGAAATTGCATCGGAATTAAATATAAAAGGCACAATGCCGACTTAAGAACAAGAAAACTGACTCTTCTTACTGTCTATGTTTAGAACCATTCCTGTGACACTAGTTATAGATTCCGATGCTTCACTTCAGGTTTACTGTATCCCTCTGACCTTCATATTGTCGATGAAACACAGAAATTGCATCGGAATTAAATACAAAAGGCACAATGCCGACTTATGTACAAGAAAACTGACTCTTCTTACTGTCTATGTTTTGATCCATTCCTGTGACACTAGTTATAGATTCTAATGCTTCACTTAAGGTTTACTGTATCCCTCTGACATTCTTATTGACGATGAAACACAGAGATTGCACCCGAATTAATACAAAAGGTACAATGCCGGCTTAAGTACAAGAAAACTGACTCTTCTTACTGTCTATGTTTTGAACCATTCATGTGACACTCGTTATAGATTACGATGCTTTACTTTAGGTTTACTGTATCCCTCTGACCTTCTTATTGACGATGAAACACAGAATTTGCTTCGGAATTAAATACAAAAGGCACAATGCCGACTTAAGTACAAGATAACTGACTCTTCTTACTGTCTGTGGTTTGAACCATTCCTGTTGCATTAGTTATAGATTCCGATGCTTCACTTCAGGTTTATTGTATGCCTCTGACCTTCGTATTGACGATGGAACATAGAAATTGCATCGGAATTAAATAGAACAGGCACAATAACAACTTAAGTACAAGAAAACTAACTCTTCTAACTGTCTATGTTTGGACCATTCCTGTTATACTAGTTGTAGATTCCGATGTTTCACTTCAGGTTTACTGTATCCCTCTGACCTTCTTATTGACGATGAAACACAGATATTGCATCGCAATTAAATACAAAAGGCACTATGCCGACTTAAGTACAAGAAAACTAACTATTCTTACTGTCTATGGTTTGAACCATTCCTGTGACACTAGTTATTGATTCCGATGCTTCACTTCAGGTTTACTGTATCCCTCTGACCTTCTTATTGACGATGAAACATAGAAATTGCATCGGAATTAAATTGAAAAGGCACAATGCCAAATTAAGTAAAAGAAAACTAACTCCTCTAACTGTCTATGTATGAACCATTCCTGTTACACTAGTTATAGATTCCGATGCTTCACTTCAGGTTTACTGTATCCCTCTGACCTTCTTATTGACGATGAAACACAGATATTGCATCGGAATTTAATACAAAAGGCACAATGCCGAATTAAGTACAAGAAAACTGACTCTTCTTACTGTCTATGTTTTGAACCATTCCTGTGACACTAGTTATTGATTCCGATGCTTCACTTCAGGTTTACTGTATCCCTCTGACCTTCTTATTGACGATGAAACATAGAAATTGCATCGGAATTAAATAGAAAAGGCACAATGCCGTCTTAAGTACAAGAAAACTAACTCTTCTAACTGTCTATGTTTGAACCATTCCTGTTACACTAGTTATGGATTCCGATGCTTCACTTCAGGTTTACTGTATCCCCTGACCTTCTTATTGACGATGAAACACAGAAATTGCATCGGAATTAAATACAAAAGGCACAATGCCGTCTTAAGTACAAGAAAACTGACTCTTCTTACTGCCTGTGTTTTGAACCATTCCTGTGACACTAGTTATCGATTCTGAACCTTCACTTCAGGTTTTTTGTAACCCTTTGACCTCCTTATTGACGATGAAACACAGAAATTGCATCGGAATTAAATACAAAAGGCACAATGCCGTCTTAAGAACAAGAAAACTGACTCCTCTTACTGTCTATGCTTTGAACCATTCATGTGACCCTCGTTATAGATTCCGGTGCTTCGCTTCAGGTTTACTGTATCCCTCTGACTTTCTTATTGACGATGAAACACAGAAATTGCATCGGAATTAAATAAAAAAGGCACAATGCCGTCTTAAGTACAAGAAAACTGACTCTTCTTACTGTCTATTCTTTGAACGTTTCCTGTGACACTAGTTATAGATTCCAATGCTTCACTTCAGGTTTACTGTATCCCTCTGACCTTCTTATTGACGATGAAACACAGAAATTGCATCGGAATTAAATACAAAAGGCACAATGCCGTCTTAAGTACAAGAAAACTGACACTTCTTACTGTCTGTGGTTTGAACCATTCCTGTTGCACTAGTTATAGATTCCGATGCTTCACTTTAGGTTTATTGTATGTCTCTGACCTTCTTATTGACGATGGAACATAGATATTGCATCGGAATTAAATAGAAAAGGCACAATGACGACTTAAGTACAAGAAAACTAACTCTTCTAACTGTCCATGTTTGAACCATTCCTGTTATACTAGTTGTAGATTCCGATGCTTCACTTCAGGTTTACTATAGCCCTCTGACCTTCTTATTGACGATGAAACACAGATATTGCATCGCAATTAAATACAAAAGGCACTATGCCGACTTAAGTACAAGAAAACTAACTATTCTTACTGTCTATGGTTTGAACCATTCCTGTGACACTAGTTATTGATTCCGATGCTTCACTTCAGGTTTACTGTATCCCTCTGAGCTTCTTATTGACGATGAAACATGGAAATTGCATCGGAATTAAATTGAAAAGGCACAATGCCGACTTAAGTAAAAGAAAAGTATCTCTTCTAACTGTCTATGTTTGAACCATTCCTGTTACACTAGTTATAGATTCCGATGCTTCGCTTTAGGTTTACTGTATCCCTCTGACCTTCTTAATGACGATGAAACACAGATATTGCATCGCAATTAAATACAAAAGGCACAATGCCGACTTAAGTACAAGAAAACTGACTCTTCTTACTGTCTATGTTTTGAACCATACCTGTGACACTAGTTATAGATTCCGATGCTTCACTTCAGGTTTACTGTATCCCTCTGACCTTCTTATTGACAAAGAAACACAGATCTTGCATCGGAATTAAATACAAAACGCACAATACCGACTTAAGAACAAGAAAACTGACTCTTCTTACCGTCTATGTTTTGAACCATTCCTGTGACACTAGTTATAGATTCCGATGCTTCACTTCAGGTTTACTGTATCCCACAGACCTTCTTATTGACGATGACCCAGAGAAATTGTATCGGAATTAAATACAAAAGGCACAATGCTGACTTAAGTACAAGAAAACTGACTCTTCTCACTGTCTATGCTTTGAACCATTCATGTGACACTAGTTATAGATTCTGATGCTTCACTTCAGGTTTACAGTATCCCTCTGACCTTCTTATTGACGATGAAACACAGAAATTGCATCGGAATTAAATAAAAAAGGCACAATGCCGTCTTAAGTACAAGAAAACTGACTCTTCTTACTGTCTATGTTTTGAACGTTTCCTGTGACTCTAGTTATAGATTCCAATGCTTCACTTCAGGTTTACTGTATCCCTCTGACCTTCTTATTGACGATGAAACACAGAAATTGCATCGGAATTAAATACAAAAGGCACATGGCCGACTTAAGTACAAGAAAACCGACTCTTCTTACAGCCTATGTTTAACCATTCCTGTGACACTAGTTATCGATTCTGATGCTTCACTTCAGGTTTTTTGTAACCCTCTGACCTCCTTATTGGCGATGAAACACAGAAATTGCATCGGAATTAAATACAAAAGGCACAATGCCGTCTTAAGTACAAGAAAACTGACTCCTCTTACTGTCTATGCTTTGAACCATTCATGTGACCCTTGTTATAGATTCCGATGCTTCGCCTCAGGTTTACTGTATCCCTCTGACCTTCTTATTGACGATGAAACACAGAAATTGCTTCGGAATTAAATACAAAAGGCACAATGAAGACTTAAGTACAAGAAAACTGACTCTTCTTACTGTCTATGATTTGAACCTTTCCTGTGACACTAGTTATAGATTCCGATGCTTCACTTCAGGTTTACTGTTTCCCTCTGAAGTTCTTATTGACGATGAAACACAGAAATTGCATCGGAATTAAATATAAAAGGCACAATGCCGACTTAAGAACAAGAAAACTGACTCTTCTTACTGTCTATGTTTAGAACCATTCCTGTGACACTAGTTATAGATTCCGATGCTTCACTTCAGGTTTACTGTATCCCTCTGACCTTCATATTGTCGATGAAACACAGAAATTGCATCGGAATTAAATACAAAAGACACAATGCCGACTTATGTACAAGAAAACTGACTCTTCTTACTGTCTATGTTTTGATCCATTCCTGTGACACTGGTTATAGATTCTAATGCTTCACTTAAGGTTTACTGTATCCCTCTGACATTCTTATTGACGATGAAACACAGAGATTGCACCCGAATTAATACAAAAGGTACAATGCCGGCTTATGTAGAAGAAAACTGACTCTTCTTACTGTCTATGTTTTGAACCATTCATGTGACACTCGTTATAGATTACGATGCTTTACTTTAGGTTTACTGTATCCCTCTGACCTTCTTATTGACGATGAAACACAGAATTTGCTTCGGAATTAAATACAAAAGGCACAATGCCGACTTAAGTACAAGATAACTGACTCTTCTTACTGTCTGTGGTTTGAACCATTCCTGTTGCATTAGTTATAGATTCCGATGCTTCACTTCAGGTTTATTGTATGCCTCTGACCTTCTTATTGACGATGGAACATAGAAATTGCATCGGAATTAAATAGAAAAGGCACAATAACAACTTAAGTACAAGAAAACTAACTCTTCTAACAGTCTATGTTTGGACCATTCCTGTTATACTAGTTGTAGATTCCGATGTTTCACTTCAGGTTTACTGTATCCCTCTGACCTTCTTATTGACGATGAAACACAGATATTGCATCGCAATTAAATACAAAAGGCACTATGCCGACATAAGTACAAGAAAACTAACTATTCTTACTGTCTATGGTTTGAACCATTCCTGTGACACTAGTTATTGATTCCGATGCTTCACTTCAGGTTTACTGTATCCCTCTGACCTTCTTATTGACGATGAAACATAGAAATTGCATCGGAATTAAATTGAAAAGGCACAATGCCGACTTAAGTAAAAGAAAACTAACTCTTCTAACTGTCTATGTATGAACCATTCCTGTTACACTAGTTATAGATTCCGATGCTTCACTTCAGGTTTACTGTATCCCTCTGACCTTCTTATTGACGATGAAACACAGATATTGCATCGGAATTTAATACAAAAGGCACAATGCCGAATTAAGTACAAGAAAACTGACTCTTCTTACTGTCTATGTTTTGAACCATTCCTGTGACACTAGTTATTGATTCCGATGCTTCACTTCAGGTTTACTGTATCCCTCTGACCTTGTTATTGACGATGAAACATAGAAATAGCATCGGAATTAAATAGAAAAGGCACAATGCCGTCTTAAGTACAAGAAAACTAACTCTTCTAACTGTCTATGTTTGAACCATTCCTGTTACACTAGTTATGGATTCCGATGCTTCACTTCAGGTTTACTGTATCCCCTGACCTTCTAATTGACGATGAAACACAGAAATTGCATCGGAATTAAATACAAAAGGCACAATGCCGTCTTAAGTACAAGAAAACTGACTCTTCTTACTGCCTGTGTTTTGAACCATTCCTGTGACACTAGTTATCGATTCTGAACCTTCACTTCAGGTTTTTTGTAACCCTTTGACCTCCTTATTGACGATGAAACACAGAAATTGCATCGGAATTAAATACAAAAGGCACAATGCCGTCTTAAGAACAAGAAAACTGACTCCTCTTACTGTCTATGCTTTGAACCATTCATGTGACCCTCGTTAAAGATTCCGGTGCTTCGCTTCAGGTTTACTGTATCCCTCTGACCTTCTTATTGACGATGAAACACAGAAATTGCTTCGGAATTAAATACAAAAGGCACAATGAAGACTTAAGTACAAGAAAACTGACTCTTCTTACTGGCTATGATTTGAACCATTCCTGTGACACTAGTTATAGATTCCGATGCTTCACTTCAGGTTTACTGTTTCCCTCTGAAGTTCTTATTGACGGTGAAACACAGAAATTGCATCGGAATTAAATATAAAAGGCACAATGCCGACTTAAGAACAAGAAAACTGACTCTTCTTACTGTCTATGTTTCGAACCATTCCTGTGACACTAGTTATAGATTCCGATGCTTCACTTCAGGTTTACTGTATCCCTCTGACCTTCATATTGACGATGAAACACATTAATTGCATCGGAATTGAATAGAAAAGGCACAATGCCGATTAAGTACATGAAAACTGATTCTTCTTACTATCTATGTTTGAACCATTCCTGTGACACTAGTTATAGATTCCAATGCTTCACTTCAGGTTTACTGTATCCCTCTGGCCTTCTTATTGACGATGAAACACAGATATTGCATCGGAATTAAATACAAAAGGCACAATGCCGATATAAGGACAAGAAAACTGACTCCTCTTACCGTCTAAGTTTTGAACCATTCCTGTGACACTAGTTGTAGATCCGATGCTTCACTTCAGGTCCACTGTATCCCTCTGACCTTCTTATTGACGATGAAACACAGAAATTGCATCGGAATAAAATACAAATGGCACAATGCCGACGTAAGTACAAGAAGACTGACTATTCTTACTGTCTATGTTTTGAACCATTCCTGTGACACAAGTTATAGATTCCGATGCTTCACTTCAGGTTTACTGTATCCCTCTGACCTTCTTATTGACGATGAAACACAGATATTGCATCGGAATTAAATACAAATAGCAAATGCCGACTTAAGTACAAGAAAATTGACTCTTCTCACTGTCTATGTTTTGAACCATACCTGTGACACTAGTTATAGATTCCGATGCTTCACTTCAGGTTTACTCTATCCCTCTGACCTTGTTATTGACAAAGAAACACAGATCTGGCATCGGAATTAAATACAAAACGCACAATACCGACTTAAGTACAAGAAAACTGACTCTTCTTACTGTCTATGTTTTGAACCATTCCTGTGACACTAGTTATAGATTCCGATGCTTCACTTCAGGTTTACTGTATCCCACAGACCTTCTTATTGACGATGACCCAGAGAAATTGTATCGGAATTAAATACAAAAGGCACAATGCTGACTTAAGTACAAGAAAACTGACTCTTCTCACTGTCTATGTTTTGAACCATTCATGTGACACTAGTTATACATTCCGATGCTTCACTTCAGGTTTACAGTATCCCTCTGACCTTCTTATTGACGATGAAACACAGAAATTGCATCGGAATTAAATAAAAAAGGCACAATGCCGTCTTAAGTACAAGAAAACTGACTCTTCTTACTGTCTATGCTTTGAACGTTTCCTGTGACACTAGTTATAGATTCCAATGCTTCACTTCAGGTTTACTGTATCCCTCTGACCTTCTTATTGACGATGAAACACAGAAATTGCATCGGAATTAAATACAAAAGGCACAATTCCATCTTAAGTACAAGAAAACTGACTCTTCTTACTGTCTGTGGTTTGAACCATTCCTGTTGCACTAGTTATAGATTCCGATGCTTCACTTCAGGTTGATTGTATGTCTCTGACCTTCCTATTGACGATGGAACATAGATATTGCATCGGAATTAAATAGAAAAGGCACAATGACGACTTAAGTACAAGAAAACTAACTCTTCTAACTGTCTATGTTTGAACCATTCCTGTTATACTAGTTGTAGATTCCGATGCTTCACTTAAGATTTACTATATCCCTCTGACCTTCTTATTGACGATGAAACAGAGATATTGCATCGCAATTAAATACAAAAGGCACTATGACGACTTAAGTACAAGAAAATGAACTACTCTTACTGTCTATGGTTTGAACCATTCCTGTGACACTAGTTATTGATTCCGATGCTTCACTTCAGGTTTACTGTATCCCTCTGAGCTTCTTATTGACGATGAAACATGGAAATTGCATCGGAATTAAATTGAAAAGGCACAATGCCGACTTAAGTAAAAGAAAACTATCTCCTCTAACTGTCTATGTTTGAATTATTCCTGTTACACTAGTTATAGATTCCGATGCTTCACTTTAGGTTTACTGTATCCCTCTGACCTTCTTAATGACGATGAAACACAGATATTGCATCGGAATTAAATACAAAAGGCACAATGCCGACTTAAGTACAAGAAAACTGACTCTTCTTACTGTCTATGTTTTGAACCATACCTGTGACACTAGTTATAGATTCCGATGCTTCACTTCAGCTTTACTGTATCCCTCTGACCTTCTTATTGACAAAGAAACACAGATCTTGCATCGGAAATAAATACAAAACGCACAATACCGACTTAAGTACAAGAAAACTGACTCTTCTTACTGTCTATGTTTTGAACAATTCCTGTGACACTAGTTATAGATTCCGATGCTTCACTTCAGGTTTACTGTATCCCACAGACCTTCTTATTGACGATGACCCAGAGAAATTGTATCGGAATTAAATACAAAAGGCACAATGCTGACTTAAGTACAAGAAAACTGACTCTTCCCACTGTCTATGTTTTGAACCATTCATGTGACACTAGTTATAGATTCCGATGCTTCACTTCAGGTTTACAGTATCCCTCTGACCTTTTTATTGACGATGAAACACAGAAATTGCATCGGAATTAAATAAAAAAGGCACAATGCCGTCTTAAGTACAAGAAAACTGACTCTTCTTACTCTCTATGTTTTGAACGTTTCCTGTGACACTAGTTATAGATTCCAATGCTTCACTTCAGGTTAACTGTATCCCTCTGACCTTCTTATTGACGATGAAACACAGAAATTGCATCGGAATTAAATACAAAAGGCACATGGCCGACTTAAGTACAAGAAAACCGACTCTTCTTACTGCCTATGTTTGAACCATTCCTGTGACACTAGTTATCGATTCTGATGCTTCACTTCAGGTTTTTTGTAACCCTCTGACCTCCTTATTGACGATGAAACACAGAAATTGCATCGGAATTAAATACAAAAGGCACAATGCCGTCTTAAGTACAAGAAAACTGACTCCTATGCTTTGAACCATTCATGTGACCCTCGTTATAGATTCCGATGCTTCGCCTCAGGTTTACTGTATCCCTCTGACCTTCTTATTGACGATGAAACACAGAAATTGCTTCGGAATTAAATACAAAAGGCACAATGAAGACTTAAGTACAAGAAAACTGACTCTTCTTACTGTCTATGATTTGAACCAATCCTGTGACACTAGTTATAGATTCCGATGCTTCACTTCAGGTTTACTGTTTCCCTCTGAAGTTCTTATTGACGATGAAACACAGAAATTGCATCGGAATTAAATATAAAAGGCACAATGCCGACTTAAGAACAAGAAAACTGACTCTTCTTACTGTCTATGTTTAGAACCATTCCTGTGACACTAATTATAGATTCCGATGCTTCACTTCAGGTTTACTGTATCCCTCTGACCTTCATATTGTCGATGAAACACAGAAATTGCATCGGAATTAAATACAAAAGGCACAATGCCGACTTAAGTACAAGAAAACTGACTCTTCTTACTGTCTATTTTTGAACCATTCCTGTGACACTAGTTATAGATTCTGATGCTTCACTTCAGGTTTACTGTATCCCTCTGTCCTTCTTATTGACGATGAAACACAGAAATAGCATCAGAATTAAATACAAAAGGCACAATGCCGACATAAGTACAAGAAAACTGACTCTTCTTACTGTCTATGTTTTGAACCATTCCTGTGACACTAGTTATAGATTCTAATGCTTCACTTAAGGTTTACTGTATCCCTCTGACATTCATATTGACGATGAAACACAGAGATTGCACCCGAATTAATACAAAAGGTACAATGCCGGCTTAAGTACAAGAAAACTGACTCTTCTTACTGTCTATGTTTGAACCATTCCTGTTATACTAGTTGTAGATTCCGATGTTTCACCTCAGGTTTACTGTATCCCTCTGACCTTCTTATTGACGATGAAACACAGATATTGCATCGCAATTAAATACAAAAGGCACTATGCCGACTTAAGTACATGAAAACTAACTATTCTTACTGTCTATGGTTTGAACCATTCCTGTGACACTAGTTATTGATTCCGATGCTTCACTTCAGGTTTACTGTATCCCTCTGACCTTCTTATTGACGATGAAACATAGAAATTGCATCGGAATTAAATTGAAAAGGCACAATGCCGACTTAAGTAAAAGAAAACTAACTCTTCTAACTGTCTATGTATGAACCATTCCTGTTACACTAGTTATAGATTCCGATGCTTCACTTCAGGTTTACTGTATCCCTCTGACCTTCTTATTGACGATGAAACACAGATATTGCATCGGAATTAAATACAAAAGGCACAAAGCCGAATTAAGTACAAGAAAACTGACTCTTCTTACTGTCTATGTTTTGAACCATTCCTGTGACACTAGTTATTGATTCCGATGCTTCACTTCAGGTTTACTGTATCCCTCTGACCTTCTTATTGACGATGAAACATAGAAATTGCATCGGAATTAAATAGAAAAGGCACAATGCCGTCTTAAGTACAAGAAAACTAACTCTTCTAACTGTCTATGTTTGAACCATTCCTGTTACACTAGTTGTGGATTCCGATGCTTCACTTCAGGTTTACTGTGTCCCCTGACCTTCTTATTGACGATGAAACACAGATATTGCATCGGAATTAAATACAAAAGTCACAATGCCGACTTAAGTACAAGAAAGCTGACTATTCTTACAGTCTATGTTTTGAACCATTCCTGTGACACTAGTTATAGATTCCAATGCTTAACTTCATGTTTACTGTATCCCACTGACCTTCGTATTGACGATGAAACACAGACATTGCATTCGGAATTAAATACAAAATGCACAATGCCGACTTAAGTACAAGAAAACTGACTCTTCTTACAGTCTATGTTTTGAACCATTCCTGTGACACTACTTACAGATTCCGATGCTTCACTTCAGGTTTACTGTATCCCTCTGTCCTTCTTATTGACGATGAAACACAGATATTGCATCGGAATTAAATACAAAAGGCACAATGCCGACTTAAGTACAAGAAAACTGACTCTTGTTACTGTCTACGTTTGAACCATTCCTGTGACACTAGTTATTGATTCTGATGTTTCACTTCAGGTTTACTGTATCCCTCTGACCTTCTTATTGACGATGAATCACAGAAATTGCATCGGAATTAAATACAAAAGGCACAATGCCGACTTAAGTACAAGAAAACTGACTCTTCTTACCGTCTATGATTTGAACCATTCCTGTGACACTAGGTATAGATTCCGATGCTTCACTTCAGGTTTACTGTATCCCTCTGACCGTCTTATTGACAATGAAACACAGAAATTGCTTCGGAAATAAATACAAAAGGCACAATGCTGACATAAGTACAAGAAAACTGACTCTTCTTACTGTCTATGTTTTGAACCATTCCTGTGACACTAGTTATAGATTCCAATGTTTCACTTCAGGTTTACTGTATCCCTCTGACCTTCTTATTGACGAAGAAACACCGAAATTGCATCGGAATTAAATACAAAAGGCACATTGCCGACTTAAGTACAAGAAAACTGACTCTTCTTACTGCCTATGTTTTGAACCATTCCTGTGACACTAGTTATCAATTCTGATGCTTCACTTCAGGTTTGCTGTAACCGTCTGACCTCCTTATTGACGATGAAACACAGAAATTGCATCGGAATTAAATACGAAAGGCACAATGCCGTCTTAATTACAAGAATACTGACCCTTCTTACTGTCTATGCTCTGAACCATTCATGTGACCCTCGTTATAGATTCCGATGCTTTACTTCAGGTTTACTGTATCCCTCTGACCTTCTTATTGACGATGAAACACAGAAATTGCTTCGAAATTTAATACAAAACGCACAATGAAGACCTAAGTACAAGAAAACTGACTCTTCTTACTGTCTATGATTTGAGCCATTCCTGTGACACTAGTTATAGATTCCGAAGCTTTTCTTCAGGTTTACTGTTTCCCTCTGAAGTTCTTATTGACGATGAAACACAGAAATTGCATCGGAATTAAATATAAAAAGCACAATGCCGACTTAAGTACAAGAAAACTGACTCTTCTTACTGTCTATGTTTAGAACCATTCCTGTGACACTAGTTATAGATTCCGATGCTTCACTTCTGGTTTTCTGTATCCCTCTGCCCTTCTTATTGACGATGAAACACAGGTATTGCATCGGAATTAAATCCAAAAGGCACAATGCCGACTTAAGTACAAGAAAACTGACTCTTGTTACTGTCTATGTTTGAACCATTCCTGTGACACTAGTTATTGATTCCGATGTTTCACTTCAGGTTTACTGTATCCCTCTGACATTCTTATTGACGATGAATCACAGAAATTGCATCGGAATTAAATACAAAAGGTGCAATGCCGACTTAAGTACAAGAAAACTGACTCTTCTTACCGTCTATGTTTTGAACCATTCCTGTGAAACTAGCTATAGATTCCGATGCTTCACTTCAGGTTTACTGTATCCCTCTGACCTTCTTACTGACGATGAAACACAGAAATTGCATCGGAATTAAATACAAAAGGCACAATGCCGACTTAAGTACAAGAAAACTGACTCTTCTGACTGTCCATGTTTTGAACCATTCATGTGACACTCTTTATAGATTCCTATTCTTTACTCCAGGTTTACTGTATTTCTCTAACCTTCTTATTAACGATGAAACACAGAAATTGCTTCGGAATTAAATACAAAAAGCACAATGCCGACTTAAGTACAAGATAACTGACTCTTCTTACTGTCTGTGGTTTGAATCATTCCTGTTACACTACTTATAGATTCCGATGCTTCACTTCAGGTTTACTGTATCACTCTGACCTTCTTATTGACGATGAAACACAGATATTGCATCGGAATTAAATACAAAAGTCTCTATGCCGACTTAAGTACAAGAAAACTGACTCTTCTTACTGTCTATGATTTGAACCAGTTCTGTGACACTAGTTATAGATTCCAATGCTTAACTTCAGGATTACTGTATCCCACTGACCTTCTTATTGACGATGAAACATGGAAATTGCATCGAAATTAAATACAAAAGGCACAATGCCGACTTAAGTACAAGAAGACTGACTCTTCTTACATTCTATGTTTTGAACCATTCCTGTGACACTACTTATAGATTGCGATGCTTCACTTCAGGTTTACTGTATCCCTCTGACCTTCTTATTGACGATGAAACACAGAAATTGCTTCGAAATTAAATACAAAACGCACAATGAAGACCTAAGTACAAGAAAACTGACTCTTCTTACTGTCTATGATTTGAGCCATTCCTGTGACACTAGTTATAGATTCCGAAGCTTTTCTTCAGGTTTACTGTTTCCCTCTGAAGTTCTTATTGACGATGAAACACAGAAATTGCATCGGAATTAAATATAAAAAGCACAATGCCGACTTAAGTACAAGAAAACTGACTCTTCTTACTGTCTATGTTTAGAACCATTCCTGTGACACTAGTTATAGATTCCGATGCTTCACTTCTGGTTTTCTGTATCCCTCTGCCCATCTTATTGACGATGAAACACAGAAATAGCATCGGAATTAAATACAAAAGGCTCAATGCCGACTTAAGTACAAGAAAACCGACTCTTCTTACTGTCTATGATTTGAACCATTCCTGTGACACTAGTTGTAGATTCCGATGCTTCACTTGAGGTCCACTGTATCCCTCTGACCTTCTTATTGAGGACAAAACACAGAGATTGCATCCGAATTAATACAAACGGTACAATGCCGACGTAAGTACAAGAAATTGACTCTTCTTACTGTCTATGTTTTGAACCATTCATGTGACACTCGTTATAGATTACGATGCTTTACTTCAGGTTTACTGTATCCCTCTGACCTTCTTATTGACGATGAAACACAGATATTGCATCGGAATTAAATACAAAAGGCACAATGCCGAATTAAGTACAAGAAAACTGACTCTTGTTACTGTCTATGTTTGAACCATTCCTGTGACACTAGTTATTGATTCCGATGCTTCACTTCAGGTTTACTGTATCCCTCTGACCTTCTTATTGACGATGAAACATAGAAATTGCATCGGAATTAAATAGAAAAAGCACAATGTTGTCTTAAGTACAAGAAAACTAACTCTCATAACTTTCTATGTTTGAATCATTCCTGTTACACTAGTTATAGATTCCGATGCTTCACTTCAGGTTTAGTGTATCCCCCTGACCTTCTTATTGACGATGAAACACAGATATTGCATCAGAATTAAATACAAAGGCACTATGCCGACTTAAGTACAAGAAAACTGACTATTCTTACAGTCTATGTTTTGAACCATTCCTGTGACACTACTTATAGATTCCGATGCTTCACTTCATTTTTACTGTATCCCTCTGACCTTCTTATTGACGATGAAACACAGGTATTGCATCGGAATTAAATACAAAAGGCACAATGCCGACTTAAGTACAAGAAAACTGACTCTTGTTACTGTCTATGTTTGAACCATTCCTGTGACACTAGTTATTGATTCCGATGTTTCACTTCAGGTTTACTGTATCCCTCTGACATTCTTATTGACGATGAATCACAGAAATTGCATCGGAATTAAATACAAAAGGTGCAATGCCGGCTTAAGTACAAGAAAACTGACTCTTCTTACCGTCTATGTTTTGAACCATTCCTGTGAAACTAGCTATAGATTCCGATGCTTCACTTCAGGTTTACTGTATCCCTCTGACCTTCTTACTGACGATGAAACACAGAAATTGCATCGGAATTAAATACAAAAGGCACAATGCCGACTTAAGTACAAGAAAACTGACTCTTCTGACTGTCCATGTTTTGAACCATTCATGTGACACTCGTTATAGATTCCTATTCTTTACTCCAGGTTTACTGTATTTCTCTGACCTTCTTATTGACGATGAAACACAGAAATTGCTTCGGAATTAAATACAAAAAGCACAATGCCGACTTAAGTACAAGATAACTGACTCTTCTTACTGTCTGTGGTTTGAATCATTCCTGTTACACTACTTATAGATTCCGATGCTTCACTTCAGGTTTACTGTATCCCTCTGACCTTCTTATTGACGATGAAACACAGATATTGCATCGGAATTAAATACAAAAGTCTCTATGCCGACTTAAGTACAAGAAAACTGACTCTTCTTACTGTCTATGATTTGAACCAGTCCTGTGACACTAGTTATAGATTCCAATGCTTAACTTCAGGATTACTGTATCCCACTGACCTTCTTATTGACGATGAAACATGGAAATTGCATCGAAATTAAATACAAAAGGCACAATGCCGACTTAAGTACAAGAAGACTGACTCTTCTTACATTCTATGTTTTGAACCATTCCTGTGACACTACTTATAGATTGCGATGCTAGACTTCAGGTTTACTGTATCCCTCTGACCTTCTTATTGACGATGAAACACAGATATTGCATCGGAATTAAATACAAAAGGCACAATGCCGACTTAAGTGCAAGAGAACTGACTCTTGTTACTGTCTATGTTTGAACCACTCCTGTGAAACTAGTTATAGATTCCGGTGTTTCACTTGAGGTTTACTGTATCCCTCTGACCTTCTTATTGACGATGAAACACCGAAATTGCATCGGAATTAAATACAAAAGGCACTAGGCCGACTTAAGTACAAGAAAACTGACTCTTCTTACTGCCTATGCTTTGAACCATTCCTGTGACACTAGTTATAGACTCCGATGCTTCACTTCATTTCTACTGTATCCCTCCGACTTTCTTATTGACGATGAAACACAGAAATGGCATCGGAATTAAATAGAAAAGGCACAATGCCGACTTAAGTACAAGAAAACTGGCTCTTCTTACTGTCTACGTTTTGAACCATTCCTGTGACACTAGTTATAGATTCCGAAGCTACACTTCATGTTTACTGTATGCCTCTGACTTTCTTATTGACTATGAAATATTGAAATTGCATCGGAATTAAATACAAAAGGCACAATGAAGACTTAACTACAAGAAAACTGACCCTTCTTACTGTCTATGTTTTGAACCATTCCTGGGACACTAGTTATAGATTCCGATGCTTCACTTGAGGTTTACTGTATATCTCTGACCTTCTTAATGACGATGAAACACAGTTATTGCATCGGAATTAAATACAAAAGTCTCTATGCCGACTTAAGTACCAGAAAACTGACTCTTCTTACTGTCTATGTTTGAACCATTCCTGTGACACTACTTATAGATTCCGATGCTTCAGTTCAGGTTCACTGTATCCCTCTGACCTTCTTATTGACGATGAAACACCGAAATTGCATCGGAATTAAATACAAAAGGCACAATGCCGACATAAGTACAAGAAAACTGACTCTTCTTACTGTCTATGTTTTGAACCATTCCTGTGACACTAGTTATAGATTCCGAAGCTACACTTCATGTTTACTGTATGCCTCTGACTTTCTTATTGACTATGAAACATTGAAATTGCATCGGAATTAAATACAAAAGGCACAATGAAGACTTAACTACAAGAAAACTGACCCTTCTTACTGTCTATGTTTTGAACCATTCCTGGGACACTAGTTATGGATTCCGATGCTTCACTTGAGGTTTACTGTATATCTCTGACCTTCTTATTGACGATGATACACAGAAATTGCATCGGAATAAAATACAAAAGGCACAAAGCCGACTTAAGTACAAGAAAACTGACTCTTCTTACTGTCTATGTTTTGAACTATTCATGTGACACTCGTTATAGATTCCGATGTTTACTTCAGGTTTACTGTATCCCTCTGACCTTCTTATTGACGATGAAATACAGAAATTGCATCGGAATTAAATACAAAAGGCACAATGCCGACTTAAGTACAAGAAAACTGACTCTTCTTATTGTCTGTGGTTTGAACCATTCGTGTTGCACTAGTTATAGATTCCGATGCTTCACCTCAGGTTTACTGTATGCCTCTGACCTTCTTATTGACGATGGAACATAGAAATTGCATCGGAATTAAATAGAAAAGGCGCAATGACGACTTAAGTACAAGAAAACTAACTCTTCTAACTGTCTATGTTTGAACCATTCCTGTTATACTAGTTATAGATTCCGATGCTTCACTTCAGGTTTACTGTATCCCTCTGACCTTCTTATTGACGATGAAACACAGATATTGCATCGGAATTAAATACAAAAGGCACTATGCCGACTTAAGTACAAGAAAACTAACTCTTCTTACTGTCAATGTTTGAACCATTCCTGTTACACTAGTTATAGATTCCGATGCTTCACTTCAGGTTTACTGTATCCCTCTGACCTTCTTATTAACGATGAAACACAGATTATTGCATCGGAATTAAATACAAAAGGCTCAATGCCGACTGAAGTACAAGAAAACTGACTCTTTTTACTGTCTATGTTTTGAACCATTACTGTGACACTAGTTATTGATTCCGATGCTTCACTTCAGGATTACTGTATCCCTCGGACATTCTTATTGACGATGAACCATAGAAATTGCATCGGAATTAAATAGAAAAGGCACAATGCCGTCTTAAGTACAAGAAAACTAACTCTTCTAACTGTCTATGTTTGAACCATTCCTGTTACACTAGTTATAGATTCCGATGCTTCACTTCAGGTTTACTTCATCCCCCTGCCCTTCTTATTGACGATGAAACACAGATATTGCATCGGAATTAAATACGAAAGGCACTATGCCGACTTAAGAACAAGAAAACTGACTATTCTTACAGTCTATGTTTTGAACCATCCTTGTGACACTAGTTATAGATTCCAATGCTTAACTTCAGGTTTACTCTATCCCACTGACCTTCTTATTGACGATGAAACACAGAAATTGCATCGGAATTAAATACAAAATGCACAAAGCCGACTTAAGTACAAGAAACTGACTCTACTTACAGTCTATAATTTGAACCAACCCTGTGACACTACTTATAGATTCCGATGCTTCACTTCAGGTTTACTGTATCCCTCTGACCTTCTTATTGACGATGAAAGACAGATATTGCATCGGAATTAAATACAAAAGGCACAATGCCGACTTAAGTACAAGAAAACTGACTCTTGTTACAGTCAATGTTTGAACCATTCCTGTGACACTAGTTATTGATTCCGATGTTTCACTTCAGGTTTACTGTATCCATCTGACCTTCTTATTGACGATGAATCAAAGAAATTGCATCGGAATTCAATACAAAAAGCACAATGCCGACTTAAGTACAAGAAAACTGACTCTTCTTACCGTCTATGTTTTGAACCATTCCTGTGACACTAGGTATAGATTCCGATGCTTCACTTCAGGTTTACTGTATCCCTCTGACCTTCTTATTGACAATGAAACCCAGAAATTGCTTCGGAATTAAATACAAAAGACACAATGAAGACTTAAGTACGAGAAAACTGACTCTTCTTACTGTCTATTATTTGAACCATTCCTGTGACACTAGCTATAGATTGCGATGGTTCACTTCAGGTTTACTTTATCCCTCTTACCTTCTTATTGACGATGAAACACTGAAATTCCATCGGAATTAAATACAAAAGGCACAATGCCGACTTAAGTACAAGAAAACTGACTCTTCTTACTGTCTATGACTTGAACCATTCCTGTGACACTAGTAATAGATTCTGATGCTTCACGTCAGGTTCACTGTATCCCTCTGACCTTCTTATTGACGATGAAACACCGAAATTGCATCGGAATTAAATACAAAAGGCACAATGCCGACTTAAGTACAAGAAAACTGGCTCTTCTTACTGTCTATGTTTTGAACCCTTCCGGTGACACTAGTTATAGATTCCGATGCTTCACTTGAGGTTTTCTGTATATCTCTGACCATCTTATTGACGATGATACACAGAAATTGCATCGGAATTAAATCCAAAAGCACAATGCCGACTTAAGTACAAGAAAACTGACTCTTCGTACTATCTGTGTTTTGAACCATTCATGTGACACTCGTTATAGATTCCGATGCTTTTTTTCAGGTTTACTGTATCCCTCTGACCTTCTTATTGACGATGAAATAAAGAAATTGCATCGGAATTAAATACAAAAGGCACAATGCCGACTTAAGTACAAGAAAACTGACTCTTCTTACTGTGCATGTTTTGAACTATTCCTGTGACACTAGTTATAGATTCCGATGCTTTACTTCAGGTTTCCTGTATCCCACTGACCTTGTTATTGACGATGAAGCACAGAAATAGTATCGGAATTAAATGCAAAAGGCACCTTGCTGACTTAAGTACAAAATAACTGACTCTTCTCACTGTATATGTTTTGAACCATTCACGTGACACTAGTTATAGATTCAGATGCTTCACTTCAGGCTTACTGTATCCCTCTGACCTTCTTATTGACGATGAAACACAGAAATTGCATCGGAATGAAATACAAAAGGCACACTGCAGACTTAAGTACTAGAAAACTGACTCTTCTTACTGTCTATGTTTTGAACCATTCCTGTGACACTAGTTATAGTTTCCAATGCTTCACTTCAGGTTTACTGTATCCTTCTGACCTTCTTATTGACGATGAAACACAGAAATAGCATAAGAATTAAATTCAAAAAGCACAATGCCGACTTAAGTACAAGAAATTTGACTCTTCTTACTGTCTATGTTTGAACCATTCCTGTGACACTAGTTATAGATTCTGATGCTTCACTTCAGGTTTACTGTATCCCTCTGACCTCCATATTGACGATGAAACACAGAAATTGCATCGGAATTAAATACAAAAGGCACAATGCCGACTTAAGTACAAGAAAACTGACTCTTCTTACTGTCGAGGTTTTGAACCATTCATGTGACACTCGTTATAGATTCCGATGCTTTACTTCAGGTTTACTGTATCCCTCTGACCTTCTTATTGACGATGAAACACAGAAATTGCTTCGGAATTAAATACAAAAGGCACAATGCCGACTTAAGTACAGGATAAGTGACTCTTCTTACTGTCTATGATTTGAACCATTCCTGTGACACTAGTTATAGATTCCGATGCTTCACTTCAGGTTTACTGTTCCCCTCTGACCTTCTAATTGACGATGAAACACAGAAATTGCAGCGGAAATAAATACAAAAGGCACAATGCCGACTTAAGTACAAGAAGACCGACTCTTCTTACATTCTATGCTTTGAACTATTCCTGTGACACTACTTATAGATTGCGATGCTTCACTTCAGGTTTACTGTATCCCTCTGACCTTCTTATTGACGATGAAACACAGAAATTGCATCGGAATTAAATACAAAAGCCTCTATGCCGACTTAAGTACAAGAAAACTGACTCTTCTTACTGTCTATGTTTTGAACCATTACTCTGACACTAGTTACAGATTCCGATGCTTCACTTCAGGTTCACTGTATCCCTGTGACCTACTTATTGACGATGCAACACTGAAATTCCATCGGAATTAAATACAAAAGGCACAATGCCGACTTAAGTACAAGAAAACTGGCTCTTCTTACTGTCTATGTTTTGAACCATTCCTGTGACACTAGTTATAGATTCCGATACTTCACTTCAGGTTTACTGTATCCCTCTGACCTTCTTATTGACGATGAAACACAGATATTGCATCGGAATTAAATACAAAAGCCTCTATGCCGACTTAAGTACAAAAAAACTGACTCTTCTTACTGTCTATGATTTGAACCAGTCCTGTGACACTAGTTATAGATTCCAATGCTTAACTTCAGGTTTACTGTTTCCCTCTGACCTTCTTATTGACGATGAAACACAGAAATTGCATCGGAATTAAATACAAAAGGCACAATGCCGAATGAAGTACAAGATAACGGACTCTTCTTACTGTCTATGATTTGAAATAGTCCTGTGACACTAGTTATAGATTCCAATGCTTAACTTCAGGATAACTGTATCCCACTGACCTTCTTATTGACGATGAAACATGGAAATTGCATCGAAATTAAATACAAAAGGCACAATGCCGACTTAAGTACAAGAAGACTGACTCTTCTTACATTCTATGTTTTGAACCATTCCTGTGACACTACTTATAGATTTCGATGCTTCACTTCAGGTTTACTGTATCCCTCTGACCATCTTATTGTCGATGAAACACAGATATTGCATCGGAATTAAATACAAAAGGCACAATGCCAACTTAAGTACAAGAAAACTGACTCTTCTTACTGCCTATGCTTTGAGCCATTCCTGTGACACTAGTTAAAGACTCCGATGCTTCACTTCAGGATTACTGTATGCCTCTGACCTTCTTAGTGACGATGAAACACAGAATTTGCTTCGGAATTAAATACAAAGGGCACAATGCCGACTTAAGTACCAGAAAACTCACTCTTTTTACTGTCTATCTTTTGAACCATTCCTGTGACACTAGTTATAGACTCCGATGCTTCACTTCAGGTTTACTGTATCCCTCTGACCTTCTTATTGACGATGAAACACCGAAATTGCATCGGAATTAAATACAAAAGGCACAATGCCGACATAAGTACAAGAAAACTGGCTCTTCTTACTGTCTACGTTTTGAACCATTCCTGTGACACTAGTTATAGATTCCGATGCTACACTTCATGTTTACTGTACGCCTCTGACTTTTTTATTGACTATGAAACATTGAAATTGCATCGGAATTAAATACAAAAGGCACAATGCAGACTTAACTATAAGAAAACTGACTCTTCTTACTGCCTATGCTTTGAACCATTCCTGTGACACTAGTTATAGACTCCGATGCTTCACTTCAGGATTACTGTATGCCTCTGACCTTAGTGACCATGAAATACAGAAATTGCATCGGAATTAAATACAAAAGGCACAATGCCGACTTAAGTACAAGAAAACTGACACTTCCTACTGTCTATGTTTTGAACCATTCCTGTGACACTAGTTATAGACTCCGATGCTTCACTTCAGGTTTACTGTATCCCTCTGTCCTTCTTATTGAAGATGAAACTGAGAAATAGCATCGGAATTAAATACAAAAGGCACAATGCCGACTTCAGTACAAGAAAACTGACTCTTCTTACTGTCTATGTTTTGAACCATTCCTGTGACACTAGTTATAGATTCCGTTGCTTCACTTAAAGTTTCCTGTATCCCTCTGACCTTCTTATTGACGATGAAACACAGAGATTGCATCCGAATTAATACAAAAGGTAGAATGCCGACTTAAGTACAAGAAAACTGACTCTTCTTACTGTCTATGTTTGAACCATTCATGTGACACTCGTTATAGATTACGATGCTTTACTTCAGGTTTACTGTTTCCCTCTGACCTTCTTATTGACGATGAAACACAGAATTTGCTTCGAAATTAAATACAAAAGGCACAATGCCGATTTAAGTATAAGATAACTGACTCTTCTTATTGTCTGTGGTTTGAACCATTCCTGTTGCACTAGTTATAGATTCCGATGCTTCACCTCAGGTTTACTGTATGCCTCTGACCTTCTTATTGATGATGGAACATAGAAATTGCATCGGAATTAAATAGAAAAGGCACAATGACGACTTAAGTACAAGAAAACTAACTCTTCTAACTGTCTATGTTTGAACCATTCCTGTTATACTAGTTATAGATTCCGATGCTTCACTTCAGGTTTACTGTATCCCTCTGACCTTCTTATTGACGATGAAACACAGATGTTGCATCGGAATTAAATACAAAAGGAACAATGCCGACTTAAGTACAGGATAACTGACTCTTCTTACTGTCTATGATTTGAACCATTCCTGTGACACTAGTTATAGATTGCGATGCTTCACTTCAGGTTTACTGTATCCCTCTGACCTTCTTATTGACGATGAAACACAGAAATTGCATCGGAATTAAATACAAAAGGCACAATGCCGACTTAAGTGCAAGGGAACTAACTCTTGTTACTGTCTATGTTTGAACCATTCCTGTGAAACTAGTTATAGATTCCGATGTTTCACTTCAGGTTTACTGTATCCCTCTGACCTTCTTATTGACGATGAAACACCGAAATTGCATCGGAATTAAATACAAAAGTTACTAGGCCGACTTAAGTACAAGAAAACTGACTCTTCTTACTGCCTATGCTTTGAACCATTCCTGTGACACTAGTTATAGACTCCGATGCTTCACTTCAGGATTACTGTATGCCTCTGACCTTCTTAGTGACGATGAAACACAGAATTTGCTTCGGAATTAAATACAAAGGGCACAATGCCGACTTAAGTACTAGAAAACTGACTCTTCTTACTGTCTATGTTTGAACCATTCCTGTGACACTACTTATAGATTCCGATGCTTCACTTCAGGTTCACTGTATCCCTCTGACCTTCTTGTTGACGATGAAGCACCGAAATTGCATCGGAATTAAATACAAAAGGCACAATGCCGACATAAGTACAAGAAAACTGGCTCTTCTTACTGTCTACGTTTTGAACCTTTCCTGTGACACTAGTTATAGATCCCGATGCTACACTTCATGTTTACTGTACGCCTCTGACTTTCTTATTGACTATGAAACATTGAAATTGCATCGGAATTAAATACAAAAGGCACAATGCAAACTTAACTACAAGAAAACTGAGTCTTCTTACTGCCTATGCTTTGAACCATTCCTGTGACACTAGTTATTGACTCCGATGCTTCACTTCAGGATTACTGTATGCCTCTGACCTTCTTAGTGACGATGAATTACAGAAATTGCATCGGAATTAAATACAAAAGGCACAATGCCGACTTAAGTAGAAGAAAACTGACTCTTCTTACTGTCTATGTTTAGAACCATTCCTGTGACACTAGTTATAGATTCCGATGCTTCACTTCAGGTTTACTGTATCCCTCTGTCCTTCTTATTGACAATGAAACTGAGAAATAGCATCGGAATTAAATACAAAAGGCACAATGCCGACTTAAGTACAAGAAAACTGACTCTTCTTACTGTCTATGTTTTGAACCATTCCTGTGACACTAGTTATAGATTCCGATGCTTCACTTAAAGTTTACTGTATCCCTCTGACCTTCTTATTGACGATGAAAGACAGAGATTGCATCCGAATTAATACAAAAGGTAGAATGCCGACTTAAGTACAAGAAAACTGACTCTTCTTACTGTCTATGTTTGAACCATTCATGTGACACTCGTTATAGATTACGATGCTTTACTTCAGGTTTACTGTATCCCTCTGACCTTCTTATTGACGATGAAACACAGAATTTGCTTCGGAATTAAATACAAAAGGCACAATGCCGATTTAAGTATAAGATAACTGACTCTTCTTATTGTCTGTGGTTTGAACAATTTATGTTGCACTAGTTATAGATTCCGATGCTTCACCTCAGGTTTTCTGTATGCCTCTGACCTTCTTATTGACGATGGAACATAGAAATTGCATCGGAATTAAATAGAAAAGGCACAATGACGACTTAAGTACAAGAAAACTAACTCTTCTAACTGTCTATGTTTGAACCATTCCTGTTATACTAGTTATAGATTCCAATGCTTCACTTCAGGTTTACTGTATCCCTCTGACCTTCTTATTGACGATGAAACACAGATATTGCTTCGGAATTAAATACAAAAGGCATTATGCCGACTTAAGTACAAGAAAACTAACTATACTTACTGTCTATGTTTTGAACCATTCCTGTGACACTAGTTATTGATTCCGATGCTTCACTTCAGGTTTACCGTATCCCTCTGACCTTCTTATTGACGATGAAACATAGAAATTGCATCGGAATTAAATAGAAAAGGCACAATGCCGACTTAAGTACAAGAAAACTAACTCTTCTTACTGTCTATGTTTGAACCGTTCCTGTTACACTAGTTATAGATTCCGATGCTTCACTTCAGGTTTACTGTATCCCTCTGACCTTCTTATTGACGATGAAACACAGATATTGCATCGGAATTAAATACAAAAGGCTCAATGCCGACTGAAGTACAAGAAAACTGACTCTTTTTACTGTCTATGTTTTTAACCATTCCTGTGACACTAGTTATTGATTCCGATGCTTCACTTCAGGATTACTGTATCCCTCGGACGTTCTTATTGACGATGAAACGAAGAAATTGCATCGGAATTAAATAGAAAAGGCACAATGCCGTCTTAAGTACAAGAAAACTAACTCTTCTAACTGTCTATGTTTGAACCATTCCTGTTACACTAGTTATAGATTCCGATGCTTCACTTCAGGTTTACTGTATCCCCCTGCCCTTCTTATTGACGATGAAACACAGATATTGCATCGGAATTAAATACGAAAGGCACTATGCCGACTTAAGTACAAGAAAACTGACAATTCTTACAGTCTATGTTTTGAACCATCCTTGTGACACTAGTTATAGATTCCAATGCTTAACTTCAGGTTTACTGTATCCCACTGACCTTCTTATTGACGATGAAACACAGAAATTGCATCGGAATTAAATACAAAATGCACCAAGCCGACTTAAGTACAAGAAAACTAACTCTTCTTACAGTCTATGTTTTGAACCATTCCTGTGACACTACTTATAGATTCCGATGCTTCACTTCAGGTTTACTGTATCCCTCTGACCTTCTTATTGACGATGAAACACAGATATTGCATCGGAATTAAATACAGAAGGCAAATTGCCGACTTAAGTACAAGAAAACTGACTCTTGTTACTGTCAATGTTTGAACCATTCCTGTGACACTAGTTATTGATTCCGATGTTTCACTTCAGGTTAACTGTATCCCTCTGACCTTCTTATTGACGATGAATCAAAGAAATTGCATCGGAATTAAATACAAAAGGCACAATGCCGACTTAAGTACAAGAAAACTGACTCTTCTTACCTTTTATGTTTTGAACCATTCCTGTGACACTAGGTATAGATTCCGATGCTTCACTTCAGGTTTACTGTATCCCTATGACCTTCTTATTGACAATGATACACAGATATTGCTTCGGAATTAAATACAAAAGACACAATGAAGACTTAAGTACAAGAAAACCGACTCTTCTTACTGTCTATTATTTGAACCATTCCTGTGACACTAGTTGTAGATTGCGATGCTTCACTTCAGGTTTACTGTATCCCTCTGACCTTCTTATTGACGATGAAACACTGAAATTCCATCGGAATTAATTACAAAAGGCACAATGCCGACTTAAGTACAAGAAAACTGAAACTTCTTTCTGTCTATGATTTGAACTATTCCTGTGACACTAGTTATAGATTCCGATGCTTCACTTCAGGTTTACTCTATGCCTCTCACCTTCTTAGTGACGATGAAACACAGAATTTGCTTCGGAATTAAATACAAAGGGCACAATGCCGACTTAAGAACCAGAAAACTGACTCTTCTTACTGTCTATGACTTGAACCATTCCTGTGACACTACTTATAGATTCCGATGCTTCACGTCAGGTTCGCTGTATCACTCTGACCTTCTTATTGACGATGAAACACCGAAATTGCATCGGAATTAAATACAAAAGGCACAATGCCGACTTAAGTACAAGAAAACTGGCTATTCTTACTGTCTATGTTTTGAACCATTCCTGTGACACTAGATATAGATTCCGATGCTTCACTTGAGGTTTACTGTATATCTCTGACCTTCTTATTGACGATGATACACAGAAATTGCATCGGAATTATATACAAAACGCACAATGCCGACTTAAGTACAAGAAAACTGACTCTTCGTACTATCTATGTTTTGAACCATTCATGTGACACTCGTTATAGATTCCGATGCGTTATTTCAGGTTTACTGTATCCCTCTGAACTTCTTATTGACGATGAAATAAAGAAATTGCATCGGAATTAAATACAAAAAGCACAATTTCTACTTAAGCACAAGAAAACTGACTCTTCTTACTGTCTATGTTTTGAACCATTCCTGTGACACTAGTTATAGATTCCGATGCTTCACATCCGGCTTACTGTATCCCTCTGACCTTCTTATTGACGATGAAACACAGAAATAGCATAAGAATTAAATTCAAAAGGCACAATGCCGACTTAAGTACAAGAAATTTGACTCTTCTTACTGTCTATGTTTGAACCATTCCTGTGACACTAGTTATAGATTCCGATGCTTCACTTCAGGTTCACTGTATCACTCTGACCTTCTTATTGACGATGAAACACTGAAATTGCATCGGAATTATACACAAAAAGCACAATGCCGACTTAAGTACAAGAAAAGTGACTCTTCTTACTGTCTATACATTGAAAAATTCCTGTGACACTTGTTATAGATTCCGATGCCTCACTTCAGGTTTACTGTAGGCCTCTGACCTTGTTATTGACGATGAAACACAGAAATTGCATCGGAATTAAATTCAAAAGGCACAATGCCGACTTAAGTACAAGAAAACTGAGTATTCTTACTGTCTATGTTTTGAACCATTCCTGTGACACTAGTTATAGATTCTGATGCTTCACTTCAGGTTTACTGTATCCCTCTGACCTCCATATTGACGATGAAACACAGAAATTGCATCGGAATTAAATACAAAAGGCACAATGCCGACTTAAGTACAAGAAAACTGACTCTTCTTACTGTCGAGGTTTTGAACCATTCATGTGACACTCGTTATAGATTCCGATGCTTTACTTCAGGTTTACTGTATCCCTGTGACCTTCTTATTGACGATGAATCAAAGATATTGCATCGGAATTAAATACAAAAGGCCCAATGACGACTTAAGTACAGGATAACTGACTCTTCTTACTGTCTATGATTTGAACCATTCCTGTGACACTAGTTATAGACTCCGATGCTTCACTTCAGGATTACTGTATGCCTCTGACCTTCTTAGTGACGATGAAACACAGAATTTGCTTCGGAATTAAATACAAAGGGCACAATGCCGACATAAGTACAAGAAAACTGGCTCTTCTTACTGTCTACGTTTTGAACCTTTCCTGTGACACTAGTTATAGATTCCGATGCTACACTTCATGTTTACTGTACGCCTCTGACTTTCTTATGGACTATGAAACATTGAAATTGCATCGGAATTAAATACAAAAGGCACAATGCTGACTTAACTACAAGAAAACTGAGTCTTCTTACAGCCTATGCTTTGAACCATTCCTGTGACACTAGTTATAGACTGCGATGCTTCACTTCAGGATTACTGTTGCCTCTGACCTTCTTAGTGACGATGAAATACAGAAATTGCATCGGAATTAAATACAAAAGGCACAATGCCGACTTAAGTACAAGAAAACTGACTCTTCTTACTGTCTATGTTTTGAACCATTCCTGTGACACTAGTTATAGATTCCGATGCTTCACTTCAGGTTTACTGTATCCCCCTGCCCTTCTTATTGACGATGAAACACAGATATTGCATCGGAATTAAATACGAAAGGCACTATGCCGATTTAAGTACAAGAAAACTGACAATTCTTACAGTCTATGTTTTGAACCATCCTTGTGACACTAGTTATAGATTCCAATGCTTAACTTCAGGTTTACTGTATCCCACTGACCTTCTTATTGACGATGAAACACAGAAATTGCATCGGAATTAAATACAAAATGCACAAAGCCGACTTAAGTACAAGAAAACTGACTCTTCTTACTGTCTATTATTTGAACCATTCCTGTGACACTAGTTATAGATTGCGATGCTTCACTTAAGGTTTACTGTATCCCTCTGACCTTCTTATTGACGATGAAACACTGAAATTCCATCGGAATTAAATACAAAAGGCACAATGCCGACTTAAGTACAAGAAAACTGACACTTCTTTCTGTCTATGATTTGAACTATTCCTGTGACACTAGTTATAGATTCCGATGCTTCACTTCAGGTTTACTCTATGCCTCTCACCTTCTTAGTGACGATGAAACACAGAATTTGCTTCGGAATTAAATACAAAGGGCACAATGACGACTTAAGTACCAGAAAACTGACTCTTCTTACTGTCTATGACTTGAACCATTCCTGTGACACTACTTATAGATTCCGATGCTTCGCGTCAGGTTCGCTGTATCCCTCTGACCTTCTTATTGACGATGAAACACCGAAATTGCATCGGAATTAAATACAAAAGGCACAATGCCGACTTAAGTACAAGGAAACTGGCTATTCTTACTGTCTATGTTTTGAACCATTCCTGTGACACTAGATATAGATTCCGATGCTTCACTTGAGGTTTACTGTATATCTCTGACCTTCTTATTGACGATGATACACAGAAATTGCATCGGAATTATATACAAAACGCACAATGCCGACTTAAGTACAAGAAAACTGACTCTTCGTACTATCTATGTTTTGAACCATTCATGTGACACTCGTTATAGATTCCGATGCTTCACTTCAGGCTTACTGTATCCCTCTGACCTTCTTATTGACGATGAACACAGAAATAGCATAAGAATTAAATTCAAAAGGCACAATGCCGACTTAAGTACAAGAAATTTGACTCTTCTTACTGTCTATGTTTGAACCATTCCTGTGACATTAGTTATAGATTCCGATGCTTCACCTCAGGTTCACTGTATCACTCTGACCTTCTTATTGACGATGAAACACTGAAATTGCATCGGAATTATACACAAAAAGCACAATGCCGACTTAAGTACTAGAAAAGTGACTCTTCTTACTGTCTATACTTTGAACCATTCCTGTGACACTTGTTATAGATTCCGATGCCTCACTTCAGGTTTACTGTAGGCCTCTGACCTTGTTATTGACGATGAAACACAGAAATTGCATTGGAATTAAATTCAAAAGGCACAATGCCGACTTAAGTACATTAAAACTGAGTCTTCTTACTGTCTATGTTTTGAACCATTCCTGTGACACTAGTTATAGATTCTGATGCTTCGCTTCAGGTTTACTGTATCCCTCTGACCTCCATATTGACGATGAAACACAGAAATTGCATCGGAATTAAATACAAAAGGCACAATGCCGACTTAAGTACAAGAAAACTGACTCTTCTTACTGTCGAGGTTTTGAACCATTCATGTGACACTCGTTATAGATTCCGATGCTTTACTTCAGGTTTACTGTATCCCTCTGACCTTCTTATTGACGTTGAAACACAGAAATTGCTACGGAATTAAATACAAAAGGCACAATGACGACTTAAGTACAGGATAACTGACTCTTCTTACTGTCTATGATTTGAACCGTTCCTGTGACACTAGTTATAGATTAAGATGCTTCACTTCAGGTTTACTGTTTCCCTCTGACCTTCTTATTGACGATGAAACACAGAAATTGCATCGGAATTAAATACAAAAGGCACAATGCCAGCTGAAGTACAAGAAGACTGACTCTTCTTACATTCTATGCTTTGAACTATTCCAGTGACACTACTTATAGATTGCGATGCTTCACTTCAGGTTTACTGTATCCCTCTGACCTTCTTATTGACGATGAAACACAGAAATTGCATCGGAATTAAATACAAAAGGCACAATGCCGACTTAAGTACAAGAAAACTGACTCTTCTTACTGCCTATGATTTGAACCATTACTGTGACACTAGTTACAGATTCCGATGCTTCACTTCAGGTTCACTGTATCCCTGTGACCTACTTATTGACGATGCAACACTGAAATTCCATCGGAATTAAATACAAAAGGCACAATGCCGACTTAAGTACAAGAAAACTGGCTCTTCTTACTGTGTATGTTTTGAACCATTCCTGTGACACTAGTTATAGATTCCGATGCTTCACTTCAGGTTTACTGTATCCCTGTGACCTACTTATTGACGATGCAACACTGAAGTTCTATCGGAATTAAATACAAAAGGCACAATGCCGACTTAAGTACAAGAAAACTGGCTCTTCTCGCTGTCTATGTTTTGAACCATTACTGTGACACTAGTTACAGATTCCGATGCTTCACTTCAGGTTCACTGTATCCCTGTGACCTACTTATTGACGATGCAACACTGAAATTGCATCGGAATTAAATACAAAAGGCACAATGCCGACTTAACTACAAGAAAACTGACTCTTCTTAATGTCTATGTTTTGAACCATTCCTGCGAAACTAGTTATAGATTCCGATGCTTCACTTGAGGTTTACTGTATATCTCTGACCCTCTTATTGACGATTAAATACAGAAATTGCATCGGAATTAAATACAAAAGCACAATGCCGACTTAAGTACAAGAAAACTGACTCATCTTACTGTCTATGTTTTGAACCATTCCTGTGTCACTAGTTATAGATTCCGATGCTTTACTTCAGGTTTACTGTATCCCACTGACCTTGATATTGACGATGAAACACAGAAATTGTATCGGAATTAAATACAAAAGTCACAATGCTGACTTAAGTACAAGAAAAGTGACTCTTCTCACTGTATATGTTTTGAGCCATTCATGTGACACTAGTTATAGATTCCGATGCTTCACTTCAGGCTTACTGTATCCCTCTGACATTCTTATTGACGATGAAACACAGAAATTGCATCGGAATGAAATACAGAAGGCACAATGCAGACTTAAGTACTAGAAAACAGACTCTTCTTACTGTCTATGTTTTGAACCATTCCTGTGACACTAGTTATAGTTTCCAATGCTTCACTTCAGGTTTACTGTATCCTTCTGACCTTCTTATTGACGATGAAACACAGAAATAGCATAAGAATTAAATTCAAAAGTCACAATGCCGACTTAAGTACAAGAAATCTGACTCTTCTTACTGTCTATGCTTTGAGCCATTACTGTGACCCTAGTTATAGATTCCGATGATTCACTTCAGGTTCACTGTATCCCTCTGACCTTCTTATTGATGATGAAACACTGAAATTGCATCGGAATTAAATACAAAAGGCACAATGCCGACTTAAGTACAAGAAAACTGACTCTTCTTACTGTCTATGTTTTGAACCATTCCTGTGACTCTTATTATAGATTCCGATGCCTCACTTCAGGTTTACTGTATGCCTCTGACCTTCTTATTGACGATGAAACACAGAAATTGCATCGGAATTAAATACAAGAGGCACAATGCCGACTTAAGTACAAGAAAACTGGCCCTTCCTACTGTCTATATTTTGAACCATTCATGTGACACTCGTTATAGATTCCGATGCTATACTTCATTTTTACTGTATCCCTCTGACCTTCTTATTGACGATGAAACACAGAAATTGCTTCGGAATTAAATACAAAAGGCACAATGCCGACTTAAGTACAGGATAACTGACTCTTCTCACTGTCTATGATTTTAACCATTCCTGTGACACTAGTTATATATTCCGATGCTTCACTTCAGGTTTACTGTTTCCCTCTGACCTTCTTATTGACGATGAAACACAGAAATTGCATCGGAATTACATATAAAAGGCACAATGCCAACTTAAGTACAAGAAAACTGACTCTTCTTACTGTCTGTGTTTTGAACCATTCCTGTGACACTAGTTATAGATTCTGATGCTTCACTTCACGTTTACTGTATCCCTCTGACCTTCTTTTTGAGGATGAAACACAGAAATTCCATCGGAATGAAGTATAAAAGGCACAATGCCGACTTAAGGACAAGAAAACTGACTCTTCTTACTGTCTATGTTTGAACCATTCCTGTTACACTAGTTATAGATTCCGATGCTTCACTTCAGGTTTACTGCATCCCTCTGACCTTCTGATTGATGATGAAACACAGATATTGCATCGGAATTATATACAAAACGCACAATGCCGACTTAAGTACAAGAAAACTGACTCTTCTTACTGTCTATGATTTGAACCATTCCTGTGACACTAGTTATAGAGTCCGATGCTTCACTTCAGGTTTACTGTATCCCACAGACCTTCTTATTGACGATGACCCAGAGAAATTGTATCGGAATTAAATACAAAAGGCACAATGCTGACTGAAGAACAAGAAAACTGACTCTTCTCACTGTCTATGCTTTGAACCATTCATGTGACACTAGTTATAGATTCCGATGCTTCACTTTAGGTCTACTGTATTCCTCTGACCTTCTTATAGACGATGAAACACAGAAATAGCATCGGAATTACATACAAAAGGCACAATGCCGACATAAGTACATGAAAACTGACTCTTCTTACTGTCTATGTTTTGAACCAATCCTGTGACACTAGTTATAGATTCCAATGCTTCACTTCAGGTTTACTGTATCCCTCTGACATTCATATTGACGATGAAACACAGAAATTGCATCGGAATTAAATACAAAAGGCACAATGCCGACTTAAGTACAAGAAAACTGACTCCTCTTACTGCCTATGTTTTGAAAAATTCCTGCGACACTAGTAATAGGTTCTGATGCTTCACATCATGTTTACTGTATCCCTCTGACCTCCTTATTGACGATGAAACACAGAAATTGCATCGGAATTAAATACAAAAGTCACAATGCCGACTTAAGTACAAGAAAACTGACTCTTCTTACTGTCTATGTTTTGTACCATTCATGTGACACTCGTTATAGATTCCGATGTTTTACTTCAGGTTAACTGTATCCCTCTGACGTTTTATTGACGATGAAACACAGAAATTGCTTCGGCATTAAATACAAAAGGCACAATGCCGACTTAAGTACAAGAAAACTGACTCTTCTTACTGTCTATATTTTGTACCATTCCTGTGACACTAGTTATAGATTCCGATGCTTCACTTCAGGTTCACTGCATCCCTCTGACCTTCTTATTCATGATGAAACACTGAAATTGCATCGGAATTAAATACAAAAGGTACAATGCCGACTTAAGTACAAGAAAACTGACTCTTCTTACTGTCTATGCTTTGAACCATTCCTGTAACACTTGTTATAGATTCCGATGCCTCACTTCAGGTTTACTGTATGCCTCTGACCTTCTTATTGACGATGAAACACAGAAATTGCATCGGAAATTTATACAAGAGGCAAAATGCCGACTTAAGTACAAGAAAACTGAGTCTTCTTACTGTCTAAGGTTTGAACCATTCCTGTGACACTAGTTATAGATTCTGATGCTTCACTTCAGGTTTACTGTATCTCTCTGACCTCTATATTGACGATGAAACACAGATATTGCATCGGAATTATATACAAATCGTACAATGCCGACTTAAGTACAAGAAAACTGACTCTTCTTACTGTCTATGTTTTGAACCATTCCTGTGACACTAGTTATAGATTCCGATGCTTCACTTCAAGTTTACTGTTTCCCTCTGACCTTCTTATTGACGATGAAACACAGAAATTGCATCGGAATTAAATATAAAATGCACAATGCCAACTTAAGTACAAGACAACTGACTCTTCTTACTGTCTGTGTTTTGAACCATTCCTGTGACACTAGTAATAGATTCTGATGCTTCACTTCAGGTTTACTGTATCCCTCTGACCTTCTTATTAACGATGAAACACAGAAATTCCATCGGAATGAAATATAAAAGGCACAATGCCGACTTAAGTACAAGGAAACTGACTCTTCTTACTGTCTATGTTTTGAACCATTCCTGTGACACTAGTTATAGATTCCGACGCTTGACTTCAGGTTTACTGTATCCCTCTGACCTTCTTGTTGATGATGAAACACAGATATTGCATCGGAATTATATACAAAACGTACAATGCCGACTTAAGTACAAGAAAACTGACTCTTCTTACTGTCTATGTTTTGAACCATTCCTGTGACACTAGTTATAGATTCCGATGCTTCACTTCAGATTTACTGTATCCCACTGACCTTCGTATTGACGATGAAACAAAGAAATTGTATCGGAATGAAATACAAAAGGCACAATGCTGACTGAAGAACAAGAAAACTCTTCTCACTCTCTACGTTTTGAACCATTCATGTGACACTAGTTATAGATTCCGATGCTTCGCTTTAGGTCTACTGTATTCCTCTGACCATCTTACTGACGATGAAACACAGAAATTGCATCGGAATTAAATTCAAAAGGCACAATGCCGACTTAAGTACAAGAAAACTGACTCTTCTTACTGTCTATGTTTTGAACCATTCCTGTGACACTAGTTATAGATTCCAATGCTTCACTTCAGGTTTACTGTATCCCTCTGACCTTCTTATTGACGATGAAACACAGAAATTGCATCGGAATTAAATACAAAAGGCGCAATGTCGACTTAAGTACAAGAAAACTGACTCTTCTTACTGTCTATGTTTTGAATTATCCCTGTGGCACTAGTTATAGATTCCGATGCTTCACTTCAGGTTTACTGTATCCCTCTGACCTTCTTATTGACGATGAAACACAGATATTGCATCGGAATTATATACAAATCGTACAATGCCGACTTAAGTACAAGAAAACTGACTCTTCTTACTGTCTATGTTTTGAACCATTCCTGTGACACTAGTTAGATTCCGATGCTTCACTTCAGGTTTACTGTTTCCCTCGGACCTTCTTATTGACGATGAAACACAGAAATTGCATCGGAAATAAATATAAAATGCACAATTCCGACTGAAGTACAAGAAAACTGACTCTTCTTACTGTCTATGTTTTGAACCATTCCTGTGACACTAGTTATAGATTCGGATGCTTCACTTCAGGTTTGCTGTATCCCTCTGTCCTTCTTATTGACGATGAAAGACAGAAATTGCATCGGAGTTTAATACAAAAGGCACAATGCCGACTTAAGTACAAGAAAACTGACTCATCTTACTGTCTATGTTTTGAACCATTCCTGTGACACTAGTTATAGATACCGATGCTTCACTTCAGGTTTACTGTATCCCTCTGACCTTCTTGTTGACGATGAAACACAGAAATTGCTTCGGAAATAATACAAAAGGTACAATGCCGACTTAAGTACGAGAAAACTGACTTTTCTTACTGTCTATGTTTTGAACCATTCATGTGACGCTCGTTATAGTTTCCGATGCTTTACTTCATGATTACTGTATCCCTCTGACCTTATTGACGATGAAACACAAGTATCGCTTCGGAATTAAATACAAAAGGCACAATGCCGACTTAAGTACAAGATAACTGACTCTTCTTACTGTCTGTGGTTTGAACCATACTTGTTACACTACTTATAGATTCCGATGCTTCACTTCAGGTTTACTGTATCCCTCTGACATTCATATTGACGATAAAACACAGTAATTGCATCGGAATTAAATACAAAAGGCACAATGCCGACTTAAGTACAAGAAAACTGACTCTTCTTACTGCCTATGATTTGAACCATTCCTGCGACACTAGTTATAGATTCTGATGCTTCACATCAGGTTTACTGTATCCCTCTGACCTCCTTATTGACGATGAAACACAGAAATTGTATCGGAATTAAATACAAAAGGCACAATGCCGACTTAAGTACAAGATAACTGACTCTTCATACTGTCTGTTGTTCGAAATATTCCTGTTGCACTAGTTATAGATTCCGATGCTTCACTTCAGGTTTACAGTATCCCTCTGACCTTCTTATTGACGATGAAACACAGAAATTGCATCGCAATTAAATACAAAAGGCGCAATGCCGACTTAAGTTCAACAAATCTGACTCTTCTTACAGTCTATGTTTTGAAACATTCCTGTGTCACTAGTTATAAATTCCGATGCTACACTTCAGGTTTACTGTATCCCTCTCACCTTTTTATTGACGATGAAACACAGATATTGCATCGGAATTATATACAAAACGTACAATGCCGACTTAAGTAAAAGAAAACTGACTCTTCTTATTGTCTATGTTTTGAACCATTCCTGTGACACAAGTTATAGGTTCCGATGCTTCACTTCAGGTTTACTGTTTCCCTCGGACCTTGTTATTGACGATGAAACACAGAAATTGCATCGGAAATAAATATAAAAGGCACAATTCCGACTTAAGTACAAGAAAACTGACTCTTCTTACTGTCTATGTTTTGAACCATTCCTGTGACACTAGTTATAGATTCCGATGCTTCACTTCAGGTTTGCTGTATCCCTCTGTCCTTCTTATTGACGATGAAAGACAGAAATTGCATCGGAATTTAATACAAAAGGCACAATGCCGGCTTAAGTACAAGAAAACTGACTCTTCTTACTGTCTATGTTTTGAACCATTCCTGTGACACTAGTTATAGATTCCGATGCTTCACTTCAGGTTTACTGTATCCCTCTGACCTTCTTATTGACGATGAAACACAGAAATTGCATCGGAATTAATACAAAAGGTACAATGCCGACTTAAGTGCAAGAAAACTGACTCTTCTTACTGTCTATGGGTTGAACCATTCATGTGACGCTCGTTATAGTTTCCGATGCTTTACTTCAGAATTACTGTATCCCTCTGACCTTCTTATTGACGATGAAACACAGATATCGCTTCGGAATTAAATACAAAAGGCACAATGCCGACTTTAGTGCAAGATAAGTGACTCTTCTTACTGTCTGTAGTTTCAACCATACTTGTTACACTAGTTAGAGATTCCGATGCTTCACTTCAGGTTTACTGTATCCCTCTGACCGTCTTATTGACGATGATACACAGAAATTGCATCGGAATTAAATATAAATGGCACAATGCCGACTTAAGTACGAGAAAACTGACTCTTCTTACTGTCTATGTTTTGAACCATTCCTGTGACACTAGTTATTGCTTCCGATGCTTCACTTCAGGATAACTGTATCCCTCTGACCTTCTTATTGACGATGAAACATAGAAATTGAATCGGAATTAAATAGAAAAGCCACAATGCCGACTTAAGCACAAGAAAACTGACTCTTCTTACAGTCTATGTATTGAACCATTCCTGAGACACTACTTATAGATTCCGATGCTTCACTTCAGGTTTACTGTATCATTCTGACCTTCTTATTGACGATGAAACACAGATATTGCATCGGCATTAAATACAAAAGGCACAATGCCAACTTAAGTACAAGAAAACTGACTCTTCTTACTGTCTATGTTTTGAACCATTCCTGTGACACTAGTTATAGATTCGGATGCTTCACTTCATGTTTACTGTTTCCCTCTGACCTTCTTATTGACGATGAAACACAGAAATTGCATCGGAATTAAATACAAAAGGCACAATGCCGACTTAAGTACAAGAAAACTGACTCTTCTTACTGTCTATGTTTTGAACCATTCCTGTGACACTAGTTATAGATTCCGATGCTTCACTTCAGGTTTACTGTATCCCTCTGACCTTCTTATTGACGATGAAACACAGATATTGCATCGGAATTATATACAAAACGTACAATGCCGACTTAAGTACAAGAAAACTGACTCTTCTTACTGTCTATGTATTGAACCATTCCTGTGACACTAGTTATAGATTCCGATGCTTCACTTCAGGTTTACTGTTTCCCTCTGACCTTCTTATTGACGATGAAACACAGAAATTGCATCGGATATAAATATAAAAAGCTCAATTCCGACTTAAGTACAAGAAAACTGACTCTTCTTACTGTCTGTGGTTTGAACCATACTTGTTACACTAGTTATAGATTCCGATGCTTCACTTCAGGTTTACTGTATCCTTCTGACCTTCTTATTGACGATGAAACACAGAAATTGCATCGGAATTAAATATAAATGGCACAATGCCGGCTTAAGTACGAGAAAACTGACTCTTCTTACTGTCTATGTTTTGAACCATTCCTGTGACACTAGTTATAGATTCCGATGCTTCACACCAGGTTTACTGTATCCCTCTGACCTTCTTATTGACGATGAAACACAGAAATTGCATCGGATATAAATATAAAAAGCTCAATTCCGACTTAAGTACAAGAAAACTGACTCTTCTTACTGTCTGTGGTTTGAACCATACTTGTTACACTAGTTATAGATTCCGATGCTTCACTTCAGGTTTACTGTATCCTTCTGACCTTCTTATTGACGATGAAACATAGAAATTGCATCGGAATTAAATAGAAAAGGCACAAAGCCGACTTAAGTACAAGAAAACTAACTCTTCTAACTGTCTATGTTTGAACATTCCTGTTACAGTAGTTATAGATTCCGATGCTTCACTTCAGGTTAACTGTATCCCTCTGACCGTCTTATTGACGATGAAACACAGAAATTGCATCGGAATTAAATACAAATGGCACAATGCCGACTTAAGTACAAGAAAACTGACTCTTCTTACTGTCAATGCTTTGAACCATTCCTGTGACCCTAGTTATAGATTCTGCTGCTTCACTTCAGGTTTACTGTATCCCTCCAACCTTCTTATTGACGATGAAACACAAAAATTGCATCGGAATTAAATATAAATGGCACAATGCCGACTTAAGTACGAGAAAACTGACTCTTCTTACTGTCTATGTTTTGAACCATTCCTGTGACACTAGTTATTGATTCCGGTGCTTCCCTTCAGGTTTACTGTATCCCTCTGACCGTCTTATTGACGATGAAACGCAGATATAGCATCGGAATTAAATACAAAAGGCACTATGCCGACTTAAGTACAAGAAAACTGACTCTTCTTACTGTCTATGTTATGAACCATTTCTGTGACACTAGTTATAGATTCCAATGCGTCACTTCAGGATTTCTGTATCCCACTGACCTTCTTATTGACGATGAAACACAGAAATTGCATCGAAATTAAATAAAAATGCACAATGCCGACTTAAGTACAAGAAAACTGACTCTTCTTACAGCCTATGCTGTGAACCATTCCTGAGACACTACTTATAGATTCCGATGCTTCACCTCAGGTTTACTGTTTCCCTCTGACCTTCGTATTGACGATGAAACACAGATATAACATCGGAATTACATACAACAGACACAATGCTGACTTAAGTACAAGAAACATGACTCTTGTCACTGTCTATATTTTGAACCATTCCTGTGACACTAGTTATAGATTCCGATGTTTCACTTCATGTCTACTGTATCCTTCTGAAGTTCTTATTGACGATGAAACACAGAAATTGCATCGGAATTAAATACAAAAGGCACAATGCCGACTTAAGTACAAGAAAACTGACTCTTCTAAATGTCTAAGTTTTGAACCATTCCTATGACACTAGTTATAGATTCCTATGCTTCACTGAAGGCTTACTGTATCCCTCTGACCTTCTTATTGACGATAAAACACAGAAATTGCATCGGAATTAAATACAAAAGGCACAATGTCGACTTAAGTAAAAGAAAACTGACTCTTCTTACTGTCTATGTTTGAACCATTCCTGTAACAGTAGTTATAGAATCCGATGCTTCACTTCAGTTTACTGTATCCCTCTGACCTTCTTATTGACGGTGAAACACATAAATTGCATCGGAATTAAATACAAAAGGCACAACGCCGACTTAAGTACAAGAAAACTGATTCTTTTTACTGTCAATGTTTTGAACCATTCCTGTGACCCTAGTTATAGATTCTGCTGCTTCACTTCAGGTTTACTGTATCCCTCCAACCTTCTTATTGACGATGTAACACAGAAATTGCATCGGAATTAAACATAAATGGCACAATGCCGACTTAAGTACGAGAAAACTGACTCTTCTTACTGTCTATGTTTGAACCATTCCTGTAACAGTAGTTATAGATTCCGATGCTTCACTTCAGGTTTACTGTATCCCTCTGACCTTCGTATTGACGATGAAACACAGATATTACATCGGAATTAAATACAACAGGCAGAATGCTGACTTAAGTACAAGAAACATGACTCTTGTCACTGTCATTGTTTTGAACCATTCCTGTGACACTAGTTATAGATTCCGATGCTTCACTTCATGTCTACTGTATCCTTCTGAAGTTCTTATTGACGATGAAACACAGAAATTGCATCGGAATTAAATACAAAAGGCACAATGCCGACTTAAGTACAAGAAAACTGACTCTTCTTACGGTCTAAGTTTTGAACCATTCCTGTGACACTACTTATAGATTCCTATGCTTCACTTCAGGTTTACTGTATCCCACGGACCTTCTTATTGACGATGAAACACAGAAATTGCATCGGAATTAAACACAAAAGGCACAATGCCGACTTAAGTACAAGAAAACTGACTCTTCTTACTGTCTATGTTTTGAACCATTCCTGTGACACTAGTTATTGATTCCGATGTTTGCCTTCAGGTTTACTGTATCCCTCTGACCTTCTTATTGACGATGAAACAAAGAAATTGCATCGGAATTAAATAGAAAAGGCACAATGCCGACTTAAGTACAAGAAAACTATCTCTTCTAACTGTCTATGTTTGAACCATTCCTGTTACACTAGTTATAGATTCCGATGCCTCACTTCAGGTTTACTGTATCCCTCTGACCGTCTTATTGACGATGAAACGCAGATATAGCATCGGAATTAAATACAAAAGGCACTATGCCGACTTAAGTACAAGAAAACTGACTCTTCTTACTGTCTATGTTTTGAACCATTTCTGTGACACTAGTTATAGATTTCAATGCGTCACTTCAGGATTACTGTATCCCACTGACCTTCTTATTGACGATGAAACACAGAAATTGCATCGAAATTAAATACAAAAGTACAATGCCGACTTAAGTACAAGAAAACTGACTCTTCTTACAGCCTATGCCGTGAACCATTCCTGAGACACTACTTATAGATTCCGATGCTTCACTTCAGGTTTACTGTATCCCTCTGACCTTCGTATTGACGATGAAACACAGATATTACATCGGAATTAAATACAACAGGCACAATGCCGACTTAAGTACAGGAAACATGACTCTTGTCACTGTCTATGTTTTGAACCATTCCTGTGACACTAGTTATAGATTCCGATGCTTCACTTCATGTCTACTGTATCCTTCTGAAGTTCTTATTCACGATGAAACACAGAAATTGCATCGGAATTAAATACAAAAGGCACAATGCCGACTTAAGTACAAGAAAACTGACTCTTCTAACTGTCTAAGTTTTGAACCATTCCTGTGACACTAATTATAGATTCCTATACTTCACTTCACTTTTACTGTATCCTTCTGACCTTCTTATTGACGATGAAACACAGAAATTGCATCGGAATTAAATACAAAACGCACAATGTCGACTTAAGTACAAGAAAACTGACTCTTCTTCCTGTCAATGTTTTGAACCATTCCTGTGACACTAGTTATAGATTCTGCTGCTTCACTTCAGGTTTACTGTATCCCTCCAACCTTCTTATTGACGATGAAACACAGAAATTGCATCGGAGTTAAATACAAAGGCACAATGCCGACTTAAGTACAAGAAAACTGACTCTTCTTACTGTCAATGTTTTGAACCATTCCTGTGACCCTAGTTATAGATTCTGCTGCTTCACTTCAGGTTTACTGTATCCCTCCAACCTTCTTATTGACGATGTAACACAGAAATTGCATCGGAATTAAACATAAATGGCACAATGCCGACTTAAGTACGAGAAAACTGACTCTTCTTACTGTCTATGCTTTGAACCATTCCTGTCACACTAGTTGTTGATTCCGATGCTTCCCTTCAGGTTTACTGTATCCCTCTGACCTTCTTATTGACGATGAAACATAGAAATTGCATCGGAATTAAATAGAAAAGGCTCAAAGCCGACTTAAGTACAAGAAAACTAACTCTTCTAACTGTCTATGTTTGAACCATTCCTGTTACACTAGTTATAGATTCCGATGCTTCACATCGGGTTTACTGAATCCCTCTGACCGTCTTATTGACGATGAAACGCAGATATAGCATCGGAATTAAATACAAAACGCACTATACCGACTTAAGTACAAGAAAAATGACTCTTCTTACTGTCTATGTTTTGAACCATTTCTGTGACACTAGTTATAGATTCCAATGCGTCACTTCAGGATTACTGTATCCCACTGACCTTCTTATTGACGATGAAACACAGAAATTGCATCGAAATTAAATACAAAAGGCACAATGCCGACTTAAGTACAAGAAAACTGACTCTTCTTACAGCCTATGCTGTGAACCATTCCTGAGACACTACTAATAGATTCCGATGCTTCACTTCAGGTTTACTGTATCCCTCTGACCTTCGTATTGACGATGAAACACAGATATTACATCGGAATTAAATACAACAGGCACAATGCTGACTTAAGTACAAGAAACATGACTCTTGTCACTGTCATTGTTTTGAACCATTCCTGTGACACTAGTTATAGATTCCGATGCTTCACTTCATGTCTACTGTATCCTTCTGAAGTTGTTATTGACGATGAAACACAGAAACTGCATCGGAATTAAATACAAAAGGCACAATGCCGACTTAAGTACAAGAAAACTGACTCTTCTCACGGTCTAAGTTTGAACCATTCCTGTGACACTAGTTATAGATTCCTATGCTTCACTTCAGGTTTACTGTATCCCACGGACCTTCTTATTGACGATGAAACACAGAAATTGCATCGGAATTAAACACAAAAGGCACAATGCCGACTTAAGTACAAGAAAACTGACTCTTCTTACTGTCAATGTTTTGAACCATTCCTGTGACCCTAGTTATAGATTCTGCTGCTTCACTTCAGGTTTACTGTATCCCTCTGACCTTCTTATTGACGATGAAACAAAGAAATTGCATCGGAATTAAATAGAAAAGGCACAATGCCGACTTAAGTACAAGAAAACTATCTCTTCTAACTGTCTATGTTTGAACCATTCCTGTTACACTAGTTATAGATTCCGATGCCTCACTTCAGGTTTACTGTATCCCTCTGACCGTCTTATTGACGATGAAACCCAGATATAGCATCGGAATTAAATACAAAAGGCACTATGCCGACTTAAGTACAAGAAAACTGACTCTTCTTACTGTCTATGTTTTGAACCATTTCTGTGACACTAGTTATAGATTTCAATGCGTCACTTCAGGATTACTGTATCCCACTGACCTTCTTATTGACGATGAAACACAGAAATTGCATCGAAATTAAATACAAAAGGCACAATGCCGACTTAAGTACAAGAAAACTGACTCTTCTTACAGCCTATGCTGTGAACCATTCCTGAGACACTACTTATAGATTCCGATGCTTCACTTCAGGTTTACTGTATCCCTCTGACCTTCGTATTGACGATGAAACACAGATATTACATCGGAATTAAATACAACAGGCACAATGCCGACTTAAGTACAGGAAACATGACTCTTGTCACTGTCTATGTTTTGAACCATTCCTGTGACACTAGTTATAGATTCCGATGCTTCACTTCATGTCTACTGTATCCTTCTGAAGTTCTTATTCACGATGAAACACAGAAATTGCATCGGAATTAAATACAAAAGGCACAATGCCGACTTAAGTACAAGAAAACTGACTCTTCTAACTGTCTAAGTTTTGAACCATTCCTGTGACACTAATTATAGATTCCTATACTTCACTTCACTTTTACTGTATCCTTCTGACCTTCTTATTGACGATGAAACACAGAAATTGCATCGGAATTAAATACAAAACGCACAATGTCGACTTAAGTACAAGAAAACTGACTCTTCTTCCTGTCAATGTTTTGAACCATTCCTGTGACACTAGTTATAGATTCTGCTGCTTCACTTCAGGTTTACTGTATCCCTCCAACCTTCTTATTGACGATGAAACACAGAAATTGCATCGGAGTTAAATACAAAGGCACAATGCCGACTTAAGTACAAGAAAACTGACTCTTCTTACTGTCAATGTTTTGAACCATTCCTGTGACCCTAGTTATAGATTCTGCTGCTTCACTTCAGGTTTACTGTATCCCTCCAACCTTCTTATTGACGATGTAACACAGAAATTGCATCGGAATTAAACATAAATGGCACAATGCCGACTTAAGTACGAGAAAACTGACTCTTCTTACTGTCTATGTTTTGAACCATTCCTGTCACACTAGTTGTTGATTCCGATGCTTCCCTTCAGGTTTACTGTATCCCTCTGACCTTCTTATTGACGATGAAACATAGAAATTGCATCGGAATTAAATAGAAAAGGCTCAAAGCCGACTTAAGTACAAGAAAACTAACTCTTCTAACTGTCTATGTTTGAACCATTCCTGTTACACTAGTTATAGATTCCGATGCTTCACATCGGGTTTACTGAATCCCTCTGACCGTCTTATTGACGATGAAACGCAGATATAGCATCGGAATTAAATACAAAACGCACTATACCGACTTAAGTACAAGAAAAATGACTCTTCTTACTGTCTATGTTTTGAACCATTTCTGTGACACTAGTTATAGATTCCAATGCGTCACTTCAGGATTACTGTATCCCACTGACCTTCTTATTGACGATGAAACACAGAAATTGCATCGAAATTAAATACAAAAGGCACAATGCCGACTTAAGTACAAGAAAACTGACTCTTCTTACAGCCTATGCTGTGAACCATTCCTGAGACACTACTAATAGATTCCGATGCTTCACTTCAGGTTTACTGTATCCCTCTGACCTTCGTATTGACGATGAAACACAGATATTACATCGGAATTAAATACAACAGGCACAATGCTGACTTAAGTACAAGAAACATGACTCTTGTCACTGTCATTGTTTTGAACCATTCCTGTGACACTAGTTATAGATTCCGATGCTTCACTTCATGTCTACTGTATCCTTCTGAAGTTCTTATTGACGATGAAACACAGAAACTGCATCGGAATTAAATACAAAAGGCACAATGCCGACTTAAGTACAAGAAAACTGACTCTTCTCACGGTCTAAGTTTGAACCATTCCTGTGACACTAGTTATAGATTCCTATGCTTCACTTCAGGTTTACTGTATCCAACGGACCTTCTTATTGACGATGAAACACAGAAATTGCATCGGAATTAAACACAAAAGGCACAATGCCGACTTAAGTACAAGAAAACTGACTCTTCTTACTGTCAATGTTTTGAACCATTCCTGTGACCCTAGTTATAGATTCTGCTGCTTCACTTCAGGTTTACTGTATCCCTCTGACCTTCTTATTGACGATGAAACAAAGAAATTGCATCGGAATTAAATAGAAAAGGCACAATGCCGACTTAAGTACAAGAAAACTATCTCTTCTAACTGTCTATGTTTGAACCATTCCTGTTACACTAGTTATAGATTCCGATGCCTCACTTCAGGTTTACTGTATCCCTCTGACCGTCTTATTGACGATGAAACGCAGATATAGCATCGGAATTAAATACAAAAGGCACTATGCCGACTTAAGTACAAGAAAACTGACTCTTCTTACTGTCTATGTTTTGAACCATTTCTGTGACACTAGTTATAGATTTCAATGCGTCACTTCAGGATTACTGTATCCCACTGACCTTCTTATTGACGATGAAACACAGAAATTGCATCGAAATTAAATACAAAAGGCACAATGCCGACTTAAGTACAAGAAAACTGACTCTTCTTACAGCCTATGCTGTGAACCATTCCTGAGACACTACTTATAGATTCCGATGCTTCACTTCAGGTTTACTGTATCCCTCTGACCTTCGTATTGACGATGAAACACAGATATTACATCGGAATTAAATACAACAGGCACAATGCCGACTTAAGTACAGGAAACATGACTCTTGTCACTGTCTATGTTTTGAACCATTCCTGTGACACTAGTTATAGATTCCGATGCTTCACTTCATGTCTACTGTATCCTTCTGAAGTTCTTATTCACGATGAAACACAGAAATTGCATCGGAATTAAATACAAAAGGCACAATGCCGACTTAAGTACAAGAAAACTGACTCTTCTAACTGTCTAAGTTTTGAACCATTCCTGTGACACTAGTTATAGATTCCTATGCTTCACTTCAGGTTTACTGTATCCTTCTGACCTTCTTATTGACGATGAAACACAGAAATTGCATCGGAATTAAATACAAAACGCACAATGTCGACTTAAGTACAAGATAACTGACTCTTCTTACTGTCTATGTTTGAACGATTCCTGTGACACTAGTTATAGATTCCGATGCTTCACTTCAGTTTATTGTATCCATCTGACCATCTTATTGACGGTGAAACACAGAAATTGTTTCGGAATTAAATACAAAAGGCACAATGCCGACTTAAGTACAAGAAAACTGACTCTTCTTCCTGTCAATGTTTTGAACCATTCCTGTGACACTAGTTATAGATTCTGCTGCTTCACTTCAGGTTTACTGTATCCCTCCTACCTTCTTATTGACGATGAAACACAGAAATTGCATCGGAGTTAAATACAAAGGCACAATGCCGACTTAAGTGCAAGAAAACTGACTCTTCTTACTGTCTATGTTTGAACCATTCCTGTGACACTAGTTATAGATTCCGATGCTTCACTTCAGGTTTACTGTATCCCTCTGACCTTCTTATTGACGACGAAACACAGATATTGCATCGGAAATATATACAAAACGTACAATGCCGACTTAAGTACAAGAAAACTGACTCTTCTTACTGTCTATGCTTTGAACCGTTCCTGTAACACTAGTTATAGACTCCGATGCTTCACTTAAGGTTTACTGTATCCCTCTGACCTTCTTATTGACGATGAAACACAGAAATTGTATCGGAATTAAATAGAAAAGGCACAATGCTGACTTAAGTACATGAAAACTGACTCTTCTCACTGTCTATCTTTTGAACCATTCATGTGACACTAGTTATAGTTACCGATGCTTCACTTTAGGTCTACTGTATCCCTCTGACCTTCTTATTGACGATGAAACACAGAAATTGCATCGGAAATAAATTCAAAAGGCACAATGCCGACTTAAGTACAAGAAAACTGACTCTTCTTACTGTCTTTGTTTAGAACCATTCCTGTGACACTAGTTATAGATTCCGATGCTTCACTTCAGGTTTGCTGAATCCCTCTGTCCTACTTATTGACGATGAAACACAGAAATTGCATCGGAATTCAATACAAAAGGCACAATGCCGACTTAAGTACAAGAAAACTGACTCTTCTTACTGTCTATGTTTTGAACCATTCCTGTGACACTAGTTATTGATTCCGATGCTTCACTTCAGGTTTACTGTATCCCTCTGACCTACTTATTGACGATGAAACACAGAAATTGCATCGCAATTAATACAAAAGGTACAATGCCGACTTAAGTACAAGAAAACTGACTCTTCTTACTGTCTATGTTTTGGACCATTCGTGTGACGCTCGTTATAGATTTCGATGCTTTACTTCAGGTTTACTGTATCCCTCTGACCTTCGTATTGTCGATTAAACACAGATTTTGCTTCGGAATTAAATACAAAAGTCACAATGCCGACTTAAGTCCAAGAAAATTGACTCTTCTTACTGTCTATGTTTTGAACCATTCCTGAGACACTACTTATAGATTCCGATGCTTCACTTCAGGTTTACTGTATCCCTCTGTCCTCCTTATTGACGATGAAACACAGATATTGCATCGGAATTAAATACAAAAGGCACAATGCCGACTTAAGTACAAGTAAAATAACTCTTCTAACTGTCTATGTTTGAACCATTCCTGTTACACTAGTTATAGATTCCGATGCTTCACTTCACGTCTACTGTATGCTTCTGAAGTTCTTATTGACGATGAAACACAGAAATTGCATCGGAATTAAATACAAAAGGCACAATGCCGACTTAAGTACAAGAAAACTGACTCTTCTTACTGTCTAAATTTGGAATCATTCCTGTGACACTAGTTATAGATTCCTATGCTTCACTTCAGGTTTACTGTATCCCTCTGACCTTCTTATTGACGATGAAACACAGAATTTGCATCGGAATTAAATACAAAAAATCGTACAATGCCGACTTAAGTACAAGAAAACTGACTCTTCTTACTGTCTATGTTTTGAACCATTCCTGTGACACTAGTTATAGATTCTGCTTCTTCACTTCAGGTTTACTGTATCCCTCCGACCTTCTTATTGACGATGAAACACAGAAATTGCATCGGAGTTAAATACAAAGGCACAATGCCAACTTAAGTACAAGAAAACTGACAATTCTTACTGTCTATGTTTGAACCATTTATGTGACACTCGTTATATATTCCGATGCTTCACTTCAGGTTTACTGTATCCCTCTGACCTCCGTATTGACGATGAAACACAGATATTGCATCGGAATTATATACAAAACGTACAATGCCGACTTAAGTACAAGAAAACTGACTCTTCTTACTGTCTATGTTTTGAACCATTCCTGTGACACTAGTTATAGATTGCGATGCTTCACTTCAGGTTTACTATATCCCACTGACCTTCTTATTGACGATAAAACACAGAAATTGTATCGGTATTAATTAGAAAAGGCACAATGCTGACTTAAGTACATGAAAACTGACACTTCTCACTGTCTATGTTTTGAACCATTCATGTGACACTAGTTATAGATTCCGATGCTTCGCGTCAGGTTTACTGTATCCCTCTGACCTTCTTATTGTCGATGAAACACAGATATTGCTTCGGAATTAAATACAAAAGTCACAATGCCGACTTAAGAACAAGATAACTGACTCTTCTTACTGTCTGTGGTTTGAACCATTCCTGTTACACTAGTTATAGATTCCGATGCTTCACTTCAGGTTTGCTGTATCCCTTTGACCTTCTTATTGACAATGAAACACAGAAATCGCATCGGAATTAAATATAAAAAGCACAATGCCGACTTAAGTACAAGAAAACTAACTCTTCTAACTGTCTATGTTTGAACCATTCCTGTTACACTAGTTATGGATTCCGATCCTTCACTTCAGGTTTACTGTATCCCTCTGACCGTCTTATTGACGATGAAACACAGATATTGCATCGGAATTAAATACAAAAGGCACTATGCCGACTTAAGTACAAGAAATTTGACTCTTCTTACTGTCTATGTTTTGAACCATCCCTGAGACACTACTTATAGATTCCGATGCTTCACTTCAGGTTTACTGTATCCCTCTGACCTTCGTATTGACGATGAAACACAGAAGTTGCATCGGAATTAAATACAAAAGGCACAATGCCGACTTAAGTACAAGAAAACTGACTCTTCTTACTGTCTATGTTTTGAACCATTCCTGTGACACTAGTTATAGATTCCGATGCTTCACTTCAGGTTTACTGTATCCCTCTGACCTTCTTATTGACGATGAAACACAGAAATTGCATCCGAATTAAATACAAAAGGCACAATGCCTACTTAAGTACAAGAAAACTGACTCTTCTTACTGTCTATGTTTTGAACGATTCCTGTGACACTAGTTATAGATTCCGATTTTCACTTCGGGTTTACTGTATCCCTCTGACCTTCTTATTGACGATGAAACACAGAAATTGCATCGGAATAAAATACAAAAGGCACAATGCCGACTTAAGTACAAGAAAACTGACTCTTCTTGCTGTCTATGTTTTGAACCATTCCTGTGACACTCGTTATTGATTCCGATGCTTCACTTCAGGTTTACTGTATCCCTCTGACGTTCGTATTGACGATGAAATATAGAAATTGCATCGGAATTAAATAGAAAAGGCACAATGCCGACTTAAGTACAGGAAAACTAACTCTTCTAACTGTCTATGTTTGAACCATTCCTGTTACACTAGTTATAGATTCCGATGCTTCACATCAGGTTTACTGTATCCCTCTGACCGTCTTATTGACGATGAAACACAGATATTGCATCGGAATTAAATACAAAAGGCACTATTCCGACTTAAGTACAAGAAAATTGACTCTTCTTACTGTCTATGTTTTGAACCATTCCTGTGACACTAGTTATAGATTCCAATGCGTTTCAGGGTTACTGTATCCCACTGACCTTCTTATTGACGATGAAACACAGAAATTGCATCGGAATTAAATACAAAAGGCACAATGCCGACTTAAGTACAAGAAAACTGGCTCTTCTCACTGTCTATGTTTTGAACCACTCCTGTGACACTAGTTATAGATTCCGATGCTTCACTTCATGTCTACTGTATCCTTCTGGTGTTCTTATTGACGATGAAACACAGAAATTGCATCGGAGTTAAATACAAAGGCACAATGCCAACTTAAGTACAAGAAAACTGACTCTTCTTACTGTCTATGCTTTGAACCATTCCTGTGACACTCGTTATAGATTCCGTTGCTTCACTTCAGGTTTACTGTATCCCTCTGACCTTCGTATTGACGATGAAACACAGAAGTTGCATCGGAATTAAATACAAAAGACACAAATCCGACTTAAGTACAAGAAAACTGACTCTTCTTACTGTGTATGTTTTGAACCATTCCTGTGACACTAGTTATAGATTCCGATGCTTCACTTCAGGTTTACTGTGTCCCTCTGACCTTCTTATTGACGATGAAACACAGAAATTGCATCCGAATTAAATACAAAAGGCACAATGCCGACCTAAGTTCAAGAAAACTGACTCTTCCGGCTGTCTATGTTTTGAACCATTCCTGTGACACTAGTTATTGATTGCGATGATTCACTTTAGGTTTACTGTATCCCTCTGACCTTCTTATTGACGATGAAACATAGAAATTGAATCGGAATTAAATAGAAAAGGCACAATGCCGATTTAAGTACAAGAAAACTAACTCTTCTAACTGTCTATGTTTGAACCATTCCTGTTACACTAGTTATAGATTCCGATGCTTCACTTCAGGTTTACTGTATCCCTCTGACGGTCTTATTGACGATGAAACACAGATATTGCATCGGAATTAAATAGAAAAGGCACTATTCCGACTTAAGTAAAAGAAAACTGACTCTTCTTACTGTCAATGTTTTGATCCATTCCTATGACACTAGTTATAGATTCCAATGCGTCACTTCAGGTTTACTGTATCCCACTGACCTTCTCATTGACGATGAAACACAGAAATTGCATCGGAATTAAATACAACAGGCACAATGCCGACTTAAGTACAAGAAAACTAGCTCTTGTCACTGTCTAAGATTTGAACCATTCCTGTGACACTAGTTATAGATTCCGATGCTTCACTTCAGGTCTACTGTATCCTTCTGATGTTCTTATTGACGATGAAACACAGAAATTGCATCGGAATTAAATACAAAAGGCACAATGCCGACTTAAGTACAAGAAAACTGACTCTTCTTACTGTCTAAGTTTTGAACCATTCCTGTGACACTAGTTATAGATTCCTATGCTTCACTTCAGGTTTACTGTATCCCTCTGACCTTCTTATTGACGATGAAACACAGAAATTGCATCGGAATTAAATAGAAAAGGCACAATGCCGACTTAAGTACAAGAAAACTGACTCTTCTTACTGTCTATGTTTGAACGATTCCTGTGACACTAGTTATAGATTCCGATGCTTCACTTCAGTTTTACTGTATCCCTCTGACCTTCTTATTGACGGTGAAACACAGAAATTGCATCGGAATTAAATACGAAAGGCACAATGCCGACTTAAGTACAAGAAAACTAACTCTTCTAACTGTCTATGTTTGAACCATTCCTGTTACACTAGTTATAGGTTCCGATGCTTCACTTCAGGTTTACTGTATCCCTCTGACCGTCTTATTGACGATGAAACACAGATATTGCATCGGAATTAAATACAAAAGGCACTATTCCGACTTAAGTACTAGAAAACTGTTTCTTCTTACAGTCTATGTTTGAACCATTCCTGTGACACTAGTTATAGATTCCAATGCGTCACTTCAGGTTTACTGTATCCCACTGGCCTTCTTATTGACGATGAAACACAGAAATTGCATCGGAATTAAATACAAAAGGCACAATGCCAACTTAAGTACAAGAAAAACTGACTCTTCTTACAGCCTACGTTTGATCCATTCCTGAGACACTACTTATAGATTCCGATGATTCACTTCAGGTTTACTGTATCCCTCTGACCTTCTTATTGACGTTGAAACACAGATATTGCATCGGAATTAAATACAACAGGCACAATGCCGACTTAAGTACAAGAAAACTGGCTCTTGTCACTGTCTATGTTTTGAACCATTCCTGTGACACTAGTAATAGATTCCGGTGCTTCACTTCAGTATACTGTATCCCTCTGACCTACTTGTTGACGTTGAACCACGAAATTGCATCGGAATTAAATACAAAAGGCACAATACCGACTTAAGTACAATAAAACTGACTCTTCTTACTGTCTATGTTTTGAACTGTTCCTGTGACACTAGTTATACATTCCGAAGCTTCACTTCAGGTTTACTGTATCCCTCTGACCTTCTTAATGACGATGTAACACAGAAATTGCATCAGTTAAATACAAAGGCACAATGCCGACTTAAGTACAAGAAAACTAACTCTTCTAACTGTCAATGTTTGAACCATTCCTGTTACACTAGTTATAGATTCCGATGCTTCACTTCAGGTTTACTGTATCCCTCTGACCGTCTTATTGACGATGAAACACAGATATTGCATCGGAATTAAATACAAAAGGCACTATTCCAACTTAAGTGCAAGAAAACTGACTCTTCTTACTGTCTAAGTTTTGAACCATTCCTGTGACACTAATTACAGATTCCTATGCTTCACTTCAGATTTACTGTATCCCTCTGACCTTCTTATTGACGATGAAACACAGAAATTGCATCGGAATTAAATACAAAAGGCACAATGCCGACTTAAGTTCAAGAAAACAGACTCTTCTTACTGTCTATGTTCGAACCATTCCTGTGACGCTAGTTATAGATTCCGATGCTTCACTTCAGTTTACTGTATCCCTCTGACCTTCTTATTGACGGTGAAACACAGAAATTGCATCGGAATTAAATACAAAAGGCACAATGCCGACTTAAGTACAAGAAAACTGACTCTTCTTACTGTCAATGTTTTGAACCATTCCCGTGACACTAGTTATAGATTCTGCTGCTTCACTTCAGGTTTACTGTATCCCTCCGACCTTCTTATTGACGATGAAACACAGAAATTGCATCGGAATTAATACAAAAGGAACAATGCCGACTTAAGTATAAGAAAACCGACTCTTCTTACTGTCTATGTTCTGAACGATTCGTGTGACACTCGTTATAGATTCCGATGCTTTACTTCAGGTTTACTGTATCCCTCTGACCTTCTTATTGACGATGAAACACAGAAATTGCTTCGGAATTAAATACAAAAGGCACAATGCCGACTTAAGTACAAGATAACTGACTCTTCTTACTGTCTGTGGTTTGAACCATTCCTGTAACACTAGTTATAGATTCCGATGCTTCACATCAGGTTTACTGTATCCCTCTGACCTTCTTATTGACGATGAAACACAGAAATTGCTTCGGAATTAAATGTAAAAGGCACAATGCCAACTTAAGTACAAGAAAACTAACTCTTCTAACTGTCTATGTTTGAACCATTCCTGTTACACTAGTTATGGATTCCGATGCTTCACTTCAGGTTTACTGTATCCCTCTGACCGTCTTGTTGACGATGAAACACAGATATTGCATCGGAAATTAATACAAAAGGCACAATGCCGACTTAAGTACAAGAAAACTGACTCTTCTTACAGTCTATGTTTTGAACCATTCCTGAGACACTACTTATAGATTCCGATGCTTCACTTCAGGTTTACTGTATCCCTCTGACCTTCTTATTGACGATGAAACACAGAAATTGCATCGGAATTAAATACAAAAGGCACAATGCCGACTTAAGTACAAGAAAACTAACTCTTCTTACTGTCTATGTTTTGAACCATTCCTGTGACACTAGTTATAGATTCCGATGCTTCACTTCAGTATGCTGTATCCCTCTGACCTTCTTGTTGACGGTGAAACACAGAAATTGCATCGGAACTAAATACTAAAGGCACAATGCCTACTTAAGTACAATAAAACTGACTCTTCTTACTGTAAATGTTTTGAACCATTCCTGTGACACTAGTTATACATTCCGAAGCTTCACTTCAGGTTTACTGTATCCCTCTGACCTTCTTATTGACGATGTAACACAGAAATTGCATCGGAGTTAAATACAAAGGCACAATGCCAACTTAAGTACAAGAAAACTGACTCTTCTTACTGTCTATGCTTTGAACCATTCCTGTTTCACTAGTTATAGATTCCGATGTTTCACTTCAGGTTTACTGTATCCCTCTGACCTTCGTATTGACGATGAAACACAGAAGTTGCATCGGAATTAAATACAATAGGCACAATGCCGACTTAAGTACAAGAAAACTGACTCTTCTTACTGTCTATGTTTTGAACCATTCCTGTGACACTAGTTACAGATTCCGATGCTTCACTTCAGGTTTACTGTATCCCTCTGACTTTCTTATTGACGATGAAACACAGAAATTGCATCTGAATTAAGTACAAAAGGCACAATGCCGACTTAAGTACAAGAAAACTGACTCTTCGTACCGTCTATGTTTTGAACCATTCCTGTGACACTAGTTATAGATTCCGATGCTTCATTTCAGGTCCACTGTATCCCTCTGACCTTCTTATTGACGATGAAACACAGAAATTGCATCCGAATTAAATACAAAAGGCACAATGCTGACTTAAGTACAAGAAAACTGACCTTCTTACTGTCTATGATTTGAACCATTCCTGTGACACTAGTTATAGATTCCGATGCTTCACTTCGGGTTTACTGTATCCCTCTGACCTTCTTGTTGACGGTGAAACACAGAAATTGCTTCGGAATTAAGTACAAAAGGCACAATGCCTACTTAAGGACAAGAAAACTGACTCTTCTTACTGTCTATGTTTTGAACCATTCCTGTGACACTACATATAGATTCCGATGATTCACTTCAGGTTTACTTTATCCCTCTGACCTTCTTATTGACGATAAAGCGCAGAAATCACATCGGAAAATAATACAAAATGCACAATTCCGACTTAAGTACAAGAAAACTGACTCTTCTTACTGTCTATGTTTGAACCATTCATGTGACACTAGTTACAGATTCCGATGCTTAACTTCAGGTTTACTGTATCCCTCTGACCTTCTTATTGACGATGTAACACAGAAATTGCATCGGAGTTAAATACAAAGGCACAATGCCGACTTCAGTACAAGAAAACTAACCCTTCTTACTGTCTATGTTTGAACCATTCCTGTGACACTAGTTATAGATTCCGATGCTTCACTTCAGTATGCTGTATCCCTCTGACCTTCTTGTTGACGGTGAAACACAGAAATTGCATCGGAACTAAATACAAAAGGCACAATACCTACTTAAGTACAATAAAACTGACTCTTCTTACTGTCCACGTTTTGAACCATTCCTGTGACACTAGTTATACATTCCGAAGCTTCACTTCAGGTTTACTGTATCCCTCCGACCTTCTTATTGACGATGAAACACAGAAATTGCATCGGAATTAATACAAAAGGTACAATGCCGACTTAAGTATAAGAAAACCGACTCTTCTTACTGTCTATGTTCTGAACCATTCGTGTGACACTCGTTATAGATTCCGATGCTTTACTTCAGGTTTACTGTATCCCTCTGACCTTCTTATTGACGATGAAACACAGATATTGCTTCTTAATTAAATACAAAAGGCACAATGCCGACTTAAGTACAAGATAACTGACTCTTCTTACTGTCTGTGGTTTGAACCATTCCTGTAACACTAGTTATAGATTCCGATGCTTCACATCAGTTTTACTGTATCCCTCTGACCTTCTTATTGACGATGAAACACAGAAATTGCATCGGAATTAAATGTAAAAGGCACAATGCCGACTTAAGTACAAGGAAACTGACTCTTCATACTGTCTATGTTTTGAACGATTCCTGTGACACTAGTTATTGATTCCGATGCTTCACTTCAGGTTTACTGAATCCCTCTGACCTTCTTATTGTCGATGAAACATAGAAATTGCATCGCAATTAAGTAGAAAAGGCCATTGCCGACTTAAGTACAAGAAAACTAACTCTTCTAACTGTCTATGTTTGAACCATTCCTGTTACACTAGTTATGGATTCCGATGCTTCACTTCAGGTTTACTGTATCCCTCTGACCGTCTTGTTGACGATGAAACACAGATATTGCATCGGAAATTAATACAAAAGCACAATGCCGACTTAAGTACAAGAATACTGAATCTTCTTACAGTCTATTTTTTGAACCATTCCTGAGACACTACTTATAGATTCCGATGCCTCACTTCAGTATGCTGTATCCCTCTGACCTTCTTGTTGACGGTGAAACACAGAAGTTGCATCGGAATTAAATACAATAGGCACAATGCCTACTTAAGTACAAGAAAACTGACTCTTCGTACCGTCAATGTTTTGAACCATTCCTGTGACACTACATATAGATTCCGATGCTTCACTTCAGGTTTACTTTATCCCTCTGACCTTCTTATTGACGATAAAGCGCAGAAATCGCATCGGAATTAAATACAAAATGCACAATGCCGACTTAAGTACAAGAAAACTGACTCTTCTTACTGTCTATGTTTGAACCATTCATGTGACACTAGTTACAGATTCCGATGCTTAACTTCAGGTTTACTGTATCCCTCTGACCTTCTTACTGTTGATGAAACACAGATATTGCATCGGAATTAAATACAAAAGGCACCATGCCTACTTAAGTACAAAAAAACTGACTCTTCTTACTGTCTATGTTTTGAACCAATCCTGTGACACTAGTTATGGATTCCGATCCTTCACTTCTTGTTTACCTGACCTTCTTATTGACGATGAAACACAGAAATTGCATCGGAATTAAATACAAAAAGCAGAATGCCGACTTAAGTACAAGAAAACAGACTCTTCTTACTGTCTATGTTTTGAACCATTCATGTGACACTAGTTACAGCTTCCGATGCTTCACTTCTTGTTTAATGTATCCCTCTGACCTTCTTATTAACGATGAAACACAGATATTGCATCGGAATTAAATACAAAAGGCACAATGCCTACTTAAGTACAAAAAAACTGACTCTTCTTACTGTCAATGTTTTGAACCATTAATGTGACACTCGTTATAGATTCCGATGCTTTACTTCAGGTTTACTTTATCCCTCTGCCTTTCTTATTGACGATTAAACACAGAAATTGCTTCGGAATTAAATACAAAAGGCACAATGCCGCATTAAGTACAAGATAACTGACTCTTCTTACTGTCTATGATTTGAACCATTCCTGTGACACTAGTTAGAGATTATGATGCTTCACTTCAGGTTTACTGTTCCCTCTCACCTTCTTATTGACGATGAAACACAGAAATTGCATCGGAATTAAATACAAAACGCACAATGCCGACTTAAGTGCAAGAAAACTGACGCTTCTTACTGTCTATGTTTTGAACCATTCCTGTGACACTAGTTATAGATTCCGATGCTTCACTTCAGGTTTACTGTATCCCACTGACCTTCTTATTGACGATGAAACACAGAAATTGTATCGGATTTAAATACAAAAGGCATAATGCTGAATTCAGTCAAGAAAACTGACTCTTCTCACTGTCTATGTTTGAACCATTCATGTGACACTAGTTATAGATTCCGATCCTTCACTTCGGGTCTGCTGTATCCCTCTGACCTTCTTAATGACGATGAAACACAGAAATTGCATCGGAATTAAATACAAAAGGCACATTGCCGACTTAAGTACAAGAAAACTAACTCTTCTTACTGTCTATGTTTTGAACCATTCCTGTGACACTAGTTATAGATTCCAATACTTCACTTCTGGTTTACTGTATCCATCTGACCTTCTTATTGACGATGATACACAGAAATTGCATCGGAATTAAATACAAAAGGCACAATGCCGACTTAAGTACAAGAAAACTGACTCTTCTTACTGTCTATGTTGTGAACCATTCCTGTGACACTAGTTATAGATTCCAATGCTTCACTTCAGGTTTACTGTATCCCACTGACCTTCTTATTGACGATGAAACACAGAAATTGAATCGGAATTAAATACAAAAGGCACAATGCCGACTTAAGTACAAGAAAACTGACTCTTCTTACAGTCTATGTTTTGAACCAATCCTGAGACACTACTCATAGATTCCGATGCTTCACTTCTGGTTTACTGTATCCCTCTGACCTTCTTATCGACGATGAAACACAGATATTGCATCGGAATTAAATGCAAAAGGCACAATGCCGACTTAAGTACAAGAAAACTAACTCTTCTAAGTTTCAAAGTTCGAACCATTCCTGTTACACTAGTTATGGATTCCGATGCCTCACTTCAGGTCTACTGTATCCTTCTGAAGTTCTTATTGACGATAAAACACAGAAATTGCATCAGAATTAAATACAAAAGGCACCATGCCGACTTAAGTACAAGAAAACTGACTCTTCTTACTTTCTAAGTTTGGAATCATTCCTGTGACACTAGTCATAGATTCCTATGCTTCACTTCAGGTTTACTGTATCCCTCTGACCTTCTTATTGACGATGAAAGACCGAAATTGCATCGGAATGAAATACGAAAGGCACAATGCCGACTTAAGTACAAGAAAACTGACTCTTCTTACTGTCTATGTTTGAACCATTCCTGTGACACTAGTTATAGATTCCGATGCTTCACTTCAGTATGCTGTATCCCTCTGACCTTCTTGTTGACGGTGAAACACAGAAATTGCATCGGAATTAAATATAAAAGGCACAATGCCTTCTTAAGTACAATAAAACTGACTCTTCTTACAGTCTATGTTTTGAACCATTCCTGTGACACTAGTTATTCATTCCGAAGCTTCACTTCAGGTTTACTGTATCCCTCTGACCTTCTTATTGACGATGTAACACAGAAATTGCATCGGAGTTAAATACAAAGGCACAATGCCAACTTAAGTACAAGAAAACTGACTCTTCTTACTGTCTATGCTTTGAACCATTCCTGTGACACTAGTTATAGATTTCGATGTTTCACTTCAGGTTTGCTGTATCCCTCTGACCTTCGTATAGACGATGAAACACAGAAGTTGCATCGGAATTAAATACAATAGGCACAATGCCGACTTAAGTACAAGAAAACTGACTCTTCTTACTGTCTATGTTTTGAACCATTCCTGTGACACTAGATATAGATTCCGATGCTTCACTTCAGGGTTACTGTATCCCTCTGACCTTCTTATTGACGATGAAACACAGAAATTGCATATGAATTAAATACAAAAGGCACAATGCCGACTTAAGTACAAGAAAACTGACTCTTCGTACCGTCTATGTTTTGAACCATTCCTGTGACACTAGTTATAGATTCCGATGCTTCATTTCAGGTCCACTGTATCCCTCTGACCTTCTTATTGACGATGAAACACAGAAATTGCATCGGAATTAAATACAAAAGGCACAATGCCGACTTAAGTACAAGAAAACTGACTCTTCTTACTGTCTATGCTTTGAACCATTCCTGTGACACTAGTTATAGATTCCGATGCTTCACTTCAGGGTTACTGTATCCCTCTGACCTTCTTATTGACGATGAAACACAGAAATTCCTTCGGAATTAAATAGAAAATTCACAATGCCGACTTAAGTACAAGAAAACTGACTCTTCTTACTGTCTATGATTTGAACCGTTCCTGTGACACTAGTTATAGATTCCGATACTTCACCTCAGGTTTACTGTATCCCTCTGACCTTCTTATTGACGATGAAACACAGAAATTGCGTCGGAATTAAATACAAAAGTCACAATGCCGACTTAAGTACAAGAAAACTGACTCTTCTTACTGTCTACGATTGAACCACTCCTGTGACACTAGTTATAGATTCCGATGCTTCACTTCAGGTTTACTGTATCCCTCTGACCATCTTATTGACGATGAAACAAAGAAATTGCATCGGAATTAAATACAAAAGGCACAATGCCGACTTAAGTACAAGAAACCTGACTCCTCTTACTGCCTATGTTTTGAACCATTCCTGTGACACTAGTTATCAATTTCGATGCTTCACTTCAGGTTTGCTGTATCCCTCAGACCTTCTTATTGACGATGAAACACAAAAATTGCATCGGAGTTAAATACAAAAGGCACAGTGCCGACTGAAGTACAAGAAAACTGACTCTTCTTACTGTCTATGTTTTGAACCATTCATGTGACACTAGTTACAGATTCCGATGCTTCACTTCATTTTTACTGTATCCCTCTGACTTTCTTATTGACGATGAAACACAGAAATTGCATCTGAATTAAATAGAAAAGGCACATGCCGACTTAAGTACAAGAAAGCTGACTCTTCTTACTCTCTATGCTTTGAACCATTCCTGTGACACTAGTTATAGATTCGATGCTTCACTTCAGGTTTACAGTATCCCCCTGACCTTCTTATTGACGATGAAACACAGAAATTTCATCGGAATTAAATACAAAAGGCACAATGCCGACTTAAGTACAAGGAAACTGACTCTTCTTACTGTCTATGTTTGAACCATACCTGTGACACTAGATATAGATTCCGATGCTTCACTTAAGGTTTACTGTATCTGTCTGACCTTCTATTTGACGATAAAACGCAGATATCGCATCGGAAATAAATACAAAAAGCACAATGCCGACTTAAGTACAAGAAAACTAACTCTTCTTACAGTCTATGATTTGAATCATTCCTGTGACCTTAGTTATAGATTCCGATGCTTCACTACAGGTTTACTTAATCCCTCTGACCTTCTTATTGACGATGAAACACAGAAACTTCATCGGAATTAAATACAAAAGGCACAATGCCGACTTAAGTACAAGAAAAGTGACTCTTCTTACTGTCTATGTTTGAACCATTCAAGTGACAGTAGTTATAGATTCCGATGCTTCACTACAGGTTTACTGTATCCCTCTGACCTTCTTATTGATGATGAAACACAGATATTGCATTGGAATTAAAAACAAAAGGCACAATGCCTACTTAAGTACAAAAAAACTTACTCTTCTTACTGTCTATGTTTTGAACCATTCCTGTGACAATATTTATAGATTCCGATGCTTCACTTCTTGTTTACTGTATCCCTCTGACCTTCCTATTGACGATGAAACACAGAAATTGCATCGGAATTAAATACAAAAGGCACAATGCCGACTTAAGTACAAGAAAACAGACTCTTCTTACTGTCTATGTTTTGAACCATTCATGTGACACTAGTTATAGCTTCCGATGCTTCACTTCAGGTTTACTGTATCCATCTGACCTTATTATTGACGATGAAACTCAGAAATTGCATCGGAATTAAATACAAAAGGCACAATGCCGACTTATGTACAAGAAAACTGACTCTTCTTAGTGTCTATGATTTGAATCATTCCTGTGACCTTAGTTATAGATTCCGATGCTTCACTACAGGTTTACTTAATCCCTCTGACCTTCTTATTGACGATGAAACACAGAAACTTCATCGGAATTAAATACAAAAGGCACAATGCCGACTTAAGTACAAGAAAAGTGACTCTTCTTACTGTCTATGTTTGAACCATTCAAGTGACACTAGTTATAGATTCCGATGCTTCACTTCAGGTTTCCTGTATCCCTCTGACCTTCTTATTGACGATGAAACACAGAAATTGCATCGGAATTAAATACAAAAGTCACAATGCTGACATAAGTACAAGAAAACTGAATCTTCTTTCTGTCTATGTTTTGAACCATTCCTGTGACACTAGTTATAGATTCCGATGCTTCACTTCAGGTTTACTGTATCCCTCTGACCTTCTTATTGACGATGAAACACAGATACTGCATCGGAATTAAATGCAAAAGGCACAATGCCGACTTAAGTACAAGAAAACTAACTCTTCTAACTTTGTAAGTTCGAACCATTCCTTTTACACTAGTTATAGATTCCGATGCTTCACTTCAGGTCTACTGTATCCTTCTGAAGTTCTTATTGACGAAGAAACACAGAAATTGCGTCGGAATTAAATACAAAAGGCACAATGCCGACTTAAGTACAAGAAAACTGACTCTTCTTACTGTCTAAGTTTGGAATCATTTCTGTGACACTAGTTATGGATTCCTATGCTTCACTTCAGGTTTACTGTATCCCTCTGACCTTCTTATTGACGATGAAACACAGAAATTGCATCGGAATTAAATACGAAAGGCACAATGCCGACTTAAGTACAAGAATACTGACTCTTCTTACTGTCTATGTTTGAACCATTCCTGTGACACTAGTTATAGATTCCGATGCTTCACTTCAGTATGCTGTATCCCTCTGACCTTCTTGTTGACGGTGAAACACAGAAATTGCATCGGAATTAAATACAAAAGGGACAATGCCTACTTAAGTACAATAAAACTGACTGTTCTTACTGTCTATGTTTTGAACCATTCCTGTGACACTAGTTATACATTCCGAAGCTTCACTTCAGGTTTACTGTATCCCTCTGACCTTCTTATTGACGATGTAACACAGAAATTGCATCGGAGTTATATACAAAGGCACAATGCCAATTTAAGTACAAGAAAACTGACTCTTCTTACTGTCTATGCTTTGAACCATTTCTGTGACACTACTTATAGATTCCGATGTTTCACTTCAGGTTTACTGCATCCCTCTGACATTCGTATTGACGATGAAACACAGAAGTTGCATCGGAATTAAATACAATAGGCACAATGCCGACTTAAGTACAAGAAAACTGACTCTTCTTACTGTCTATGTCTTGAACCATTCCTGTGACGCTAGTTATAGATTCCGATGCTTCACTTCAGCTTTACTGTATCCCTCTGACTTTCTTATTGACGATGAAACACAGAAATTGCATCTGAATTAAATACAAAAGGCACAATGCCGAATTAAGTACAAGAAAACTGACTCTTCGTACCGTCTATGTTTTGAACCATTCCTGTGACACTAGTTATGGATACCGATGCTTCATTTCAGGTCCACTGTATCTCTCTGACCTTCTTATTGACGATGAAACACAGATATTGCATCGGAATTAAATACAAAAGGCACAATGCCGACTTAGGTACAAGAAACCTGACTCTTCTTACTGCCTATGTTTTGAACCATTCCTGTGACACTAGTTATCAATTTCGATGCTTCACTTCAGGTTTACTGTATCCCTCAGACCTTCTTATTGACGATGAAACACAAAAATTGCATCGGAGTTAAATGCAAAAGGCACAATGCCGACTTAAGTACAAGAAAACTGACTCTTCTTACTGTCTATGTTTTGAACCATTCATGTGACACTAGTCATAGATTCCGATGCTTCACTTCATTTTTACTGTATACCTCTGACTTTCTTATTGACGATGAAACACAGAAATTGCATCTGAATTAAATAGAAAAGGCACATGCCGACTTAAGTACAAGATTGCTGACTCTTCTTACTGTATATGCTTTGAACCATTCCTGTGACACTAGTTATAGATTCGATGCTTCACTTCAGGTTTACAGTATCCCCCTGACCTTCTTATTGACGATGAAACACAGAAATTTCATCGGAATTAAATACCAAAGGCACATTGCCGACTTAAGTACAAGGAAACTGACTCTTCTTACTGTCTATGTTTGAACCATACCTGTGACACTAGATATAGATTCCGATGCTTCACTTCAGGTTTACTGTATCTGTCTGACCTTCTATTTGACGATAAAACGCAGAAATCGCATCGGAATTAAATACAAAAGGCACAATGTCGACTTAAGTACAAGAAAACTAACTCTTCTTACTGTCTATGATTTGAATCATTCCTATGACCTTAGTTATAGATTCCGATGCTTCACTACAGGTTTACTGTATCCCTCTGACCTTCCTATTGACGATGAAACACAGAAATTGCATCGGAATTAAATACAAAAGGCACAATGCCGACTTAAGTACAAGAAAACAGACTCTTCTTACTGTCTATGTTTTGAACCATTCATGTGACACTAGTTATAGCTTCTGATGCTTCACTTCAGGTTTACTGTATCCATCTGACCTTATTATTGACGATGAAACACAGAAATTGCATCGGAATTAAATACAAAAGGCACAATGCTGACATAAGTACAAGAAAACTGAATCTTCTTACTGTCTATGTTTTGAACCATTCCTGTGACACTAGTTATAGATTCCGATGATTCACTTCAGGGTTACTGTATCCCTCTGACCTTCTTATTGACGATGAAACACAGAAATTCCTTTAAAATTAAATAGGAAAGGCACAATGCCGACTTAAGTACAAGAAAACTGACTCTTCTAACTGTCTATGCTTTGAACCATTCCTGTGACACTAGTTATAGATTCCGATACTTCACCTCAGGTTTACTGTATCCCTCTGACCTTCTTATTGACGATGAAACACAGAAATTGCATCGGAATTAAATACAAAAGTCACAATGCCGACTTAAGTACGAGAAAACTGACTCTTCTAACTGTCTACGATTGAACCACTCCTGTGACACTAGTTATAGATTCCGATGCTTCACTTCAGGTTTACTGTATCCCTCTGACCATCTTATTGACGATGAAACACAGAAATTGCATCGGAGTTAAATACAAAAGGCACAATGCCGACTTAAGTACAAGAAAACTGACTCTTCTTACTGTCTATGTTTTGAAACATTCATGTGACACTAGTTATAGATTCCGATGCTTCACTTCATTTTTACTGTATCCCTCTGACTTTCTTATTGACGATGAAACACAGAAATTGCATCTGAATTAAATAGAAAAGGCACATGCCGACTTAAGTACAAGAAAGCTGACTCTTCTTACTGTCTATGCTTTGAACCATTCCTGTGACACTAGTTATAGATTCGATGCTTCACTTCAGGATTACAGTATCCCCCTGACCATCTTATTGACGATGAAACCCAGAAATTTCATCGGAATGAAATACAAAAGGCCAATGCCGACTTAAGTACAAGGAAACTGACTCTTCTTACTGTCTATGTTTTTAACCATACTTGTGACACTAGTTATAGATTCGATGCTTCACTTCAGGATTACAGTATCCCCCTGACCATCTTATTGACAATGAAACCCAGAAATTTCATCGGAATGAAATACAAAAGGCCAATGCCGACTTAAGTACAAGGAAACTGACTCTTCTTACTGTCTATGTTTTTAACCATACTTGTGACACTAGTTATAGATTCGATGCTTCACTTCAGGATTACAGTATCCCCCTGACCATCTTATTGACAATGAAACACAGAAATTTCATCGGAATGAAATACAAAAGGACAATGCCGACTTAAGTACAAGGAAACTGACTCTTCTTACTGTCTATGTTTTTAACCATACTTGTGACACTAGATATAGATTCCGATGCTTCACTTCAGGTTTACTGTATCCCTCTGACCATCTTATTGACGATGAAACACAGATATTTCATCGGAATTAAATACAAAAGGCAAAACGCCGACTTAAGTACAAGAAAATTGACTCTTCTTACTGTCTACGATTGAACCACTCCTGTGACACTAGTTATAGATTCCGATGCTCCACTTCAGGTTTACTGTATCCCTCTGACCATCTTATTGACGCTGAAACACAGAAATTGCTTCGGAATTAAATACAAAAGGCACAATGCCGACTTAAGTACAAGAAACCTGACTCTTCTTACTGCCTATGTTCTAAACCATTCCTGTGACACTAGTTATCAATTTCGATGCTTCACTTCAGGTTTGCTGTATCCCTCAGACCTTCTTATTGTCGATGAAACACAGAAATTGCATCGGAGTTAAATACAAAAGTCACAATGCCGACTTAAGTACAAGAAAACTGACTCTTCTTACTGTCTACGATTGAACCACTCCTGTGAAACTAGTTATAGATTCCGATGCTTCACTTCATTCTTACTGTATCCCTCTGACCTTCTTATTGACGATGAAACACAGAAATTGCATCGGAATTAAATACGAAAGGCACAATGCCGACTTAAGTACAAGAAAACTGACTCTTCTTACTGTCTATGTTTGAACCATTCCTGTGACACTAGTTATAGATTCCGATGCTTCACTTCAGTATGCTGTATCCCTCTGACCTTCTTGTTGACGGTGAAACACAGAAATTGCATCGGAATTAAATACAAAAGGGACAATGCCTACTTAAGTACGATAAAACTGACTCTTCTTACTGTCTATGTTTTGAACCATTCCTGTGACACTAGTTATACATTCCGAAGCTTCACTTCAGGTATACTGTATCCCTCTGACCTTCTTATTGACGATGTAACACAGAAATTGCATCGGAGTTATATACAAAGGCACAATGCCAACTTAAGTACAAGAAAACTGACTCTTCTTACTGTCTATGCTTTGAACCATTTCTGTGACACTAGTTATAGATTCCGATGTTTCACTTCAGGTTTACTGCATCCTTCTGACATTCGTATTGACGATGAATCACAGAAGTTGCATCGGAATTAAATACAATAGGCACAATGCCGACTTAAGTACAAGAAAACTGACTCTTCTTACTGTCTATGTCTTGAACCATTCCTGTGACGCTAGTTATAGATTCCGATGCTTCACTTCAGGTTTACTGTATCCCTCTGACTTTCTTATTGACGATGAAACACAGAAATTGCATCTGAATTAAATACAAAAGGCACAATGCCGACTTAAGTACAAGAAAACTGACTCTTCGTACCGTCTATGTTTTGAACCATTCCTGTGACACTAGTTATGGATACCGATGCTTCATTTTTGGTCCACTGTATCTCTCTGACCTTCTTATTGACGATGAAACACAGATATTGAATCGGAATTAAATACAAAAGGCACAATGCCGACTTAAGTACAAGAAACCTGACTCTTCTTACTGCCTATGTTTTGAACCATTCCTGTGACACTAGTTATCAATTTCGATGCTTCACTTCAGGTTTACTGTATCCCTCAGACCTTCTTATTGACGATGAAACACAAAAATTGCATCGGAGTTAAATACAAAAGGCACAATGCCGACTTAAGTACAAGAAAACTGACTCTTCTTACTGTATATGCTTTGAACCATTCCTGTGACACTAGTTATAGATTCGATGCTTCACTTCAGGTTTACAGTATCCCCCTGACCTTCTTATTGACGATGAAACACAGAAATTTCATCGGAATTAAATACAAAAGGCACATTGCCGACTTAAGTTCAAGGAAACTGTCTCTTCTTACTGTCTATGTTTGAACCATACCTGTGACACTAGATATAGATTCCGATGCTTCACTTCACTTTTACTGTATCTGTCTGACCTTCTATTTGACGATAAAACGCAGAAATCGTATCGGAATTAAATACAAAAGGCACAATGCCGACTTAAGTACAAGAAAACGAACTCTTCTTACTGTCTATGATTTGAATCATTCCTATGACCTTAGTTATAGATTCCGATGCTTCACTACAGGTTTACTGTATCCCTCTGACCTTCTTATTGACGATGAAACACAGAAATTTCATCGGAATTAAATACAAAAGGCACAATGCCGACTTAAGTACAAGAATACTGACTCTTCTTACTGTCTATGTTTGAACCATTCAAGTGACAGTAGTTATAGATTCCGATGCTTCACTTCAGGTTTACTGTATCCCTCTGACCTTCTTATTGATGATGAAACACAGATATTGCATTGGAATTAAAAACAAAAGGCACAATGCCTACTTAAGTGCAAAAAAACTTACTCTTCTTACTGTCTATGTTTTGAACCATTCCTGTGACAATAGTTATAGATTCGATGCTTCACTTCCGGATTACAGTATCCCCCTGACCATCTTATTGACGATGAAACACAGAAATTTCATCGGAATGAAATACAAAAGGCCAATGCCGACTTAAGTACAGGGAAACTGACTCTTCTTACTGTCTATGTTTTTAACCATACTTGTGACACTAGTTATAGATTCCATGCTTCACTTCAGGATTACAGTATCCCCCTGACCATCTTATTGACGATGAAACACAGAAATTTCATCGGAATGAAATACAAAAGGCCAATGCCGACTTAAGTACAAGGAAACTGACTCTTCTTACTGTCTATGTTTTTAACCATACTTGTGACACTAGATATAGATTCCGATGCTTCACTTCAGGTTTACTGTATCCCTCTGACCGTCTTATTGACGATGAAACACAGATATTTCATCGGAATTAAATACAAAAGGCAAAACGCCGACTTAAGTACAAGAAAACTGACTCTTCTTACTGTCTACGATTGAACCACTCCTGTGACACTAGTTATAGATTCCGATGCTTCACTTCAGGTTTACTGTATCCCTCTGACCATCTTATTGACGCTGAAACACAGAAATTGCATCGGAATTAAATACAAAAGGCACAATGCCGACTTAAGTACAAGAAACCTGACTCTTGTTACTGCCTATGTTTTAAACCATTCCTGTGACGCTAGTTATCAATTTCGATGCTTCACTTCAGGTTTGCTGTATCCCTCAGACCTTCTTATTGTCGATGAAACACAGAAATTGCATCGGAGTTAAATACAAAAGTCACAATGCCGACTTAAGTACAAGAAAACTGACTCTTCTTACTGTCTACGAATGAACCACTCCTGTGAAACTAGTTATAGATTCCGATGCTTCACTTCATTTTTACTGTATCCCTCTGACTTTCTTATTGACGACGAAACACAGAAATTGCATCTGAATTAAATAGAAAAGGCACATGTCGACTTAAGTACAAGAAAGCTGACTCTTCTTACTGCCTATGCTTTGAACCATTCCTGTGACACTAGTTATAGATTCCGATGCTTCACTTCAGGTTTACTGTATCCCTCTGACCTTCTTATTGACAATGAAACACAGAAATTTCATCGGAATTAAATACAAAAGGCACAATGCCGACTTAAGTACAAGAAAACTGACTCTTCTTACTGTCTATGTTTGAACCATTCAAGTGACAGTAGTTATAGATTCCGATGCTTCACTTCAGGTTTACTGTATCCCTCTGACCTTCTTATTGATGATGAAACACAGATATTGCATTGGAATTAAATTCAAAAGGCACAATGCCTACTTAAGTACAAAAAAACTTACTCTTCTTACTGTCTATGTTTTGAACCTTTCCTGTGACAATAGTTATAGATTCCGATGCTTCACTTCTTGTTTACTGTATCCCTCTGACCTTCTTATTGACGATGAAACACAGAAATTGCATCGGAATTAAATACAAAAGGCACAATGCCTACTTAAGTACAAGAAATCAGACTCTTCTTACTGTCTATGTTTTGATCCATTCATGTGACACTAGTTATAGCTTCCGATGCTTCACTTCAGGTTTACTGTATCCATCTGACCTTATTATTGACGATGAAACTCAGAAATTGCATCGGAATTAAATACAAAAGGCACAATGCTGACATAAGTACAAGAAAACTGAATCTTCTTACTGTTTATGTTTTGAACCATTCCTGTGACACTAGTTATAGTTTCCGATGCTTCACTTCAGGTTTACTGTATCCCTCTGACCTTCTTATTGACGGTGAAACACAGATATTGCATCGGTATTAAATACAAATGGCACAATGCCGACTTAAGTACAAGAAAACTAACTCTTCTAACTTTCTAAGTTCGAACCATTCCTGTTACACTAGTTATAGATTCCGATGCTTCACTTCAGGTCTACTGTATCCTTCTGAAGTTCGTATTAACGATGAAACACAGAAATTGCATCGGAATTAAATACAAAAGGCACAATGCCGACTTAAGTACAAGAAAACTGACTCTTCTTACTGTTTAAGCTTGGAATCATTCCTGTGACACTAGTTATAGATTCCTATGCTTCACTTCAGGTTTACTGTATCCCTCTGACATTCTTATTGACGATGAAACACAGAAATTGCATCGGAATTAAATACGAAAGGCACAATGCCGACTTAAGTACAAGAAAACTGACTCTTCTTACAGTCTATGTTTGAACCATTCCTGTGACACTAGTTATAGATTCCGATGCTTCACTTCAGTATGCTGTATCCCTCTGATCTTCTTGTTGACGGTGAAACACAGAAATTGCATCGGAAGTAAATACAAAAGGCACAATGCCTACTTAAGTATAATAAACCTGACTCTTCTTACTGTCTATGTTTTGAACCATTCCTGTGACACTAGTTACACATTCCTATGCTTCACTTCAGGTTTACTGTATCCCTCTGACATTCTTATTGACGATAAACCACAGAAATTGCATCGGAGTTAAATACAAAGGCACAATGCCAACTTAAGTACAAGAAAACTGACTCTTCTTACTGTCTATGCTTTGAACCATTCCTGTGACACTAGTTATAGATTCCGATGTTTCACTTCAAGTTTACTGTATCCCTCTGACCTTCGTATTGACGATGAAGCACAGAAGTTGCATCGGAATTATATACAATAGGCACAATGCCGACTTAAGTATAAGAAAACTGACTCTTCTTACTGTCTATGTTTTGAACCATTCCTGTGACACTAGTTATAGATTCCGATGCTTCACTTCAGGTTTACTGTATCCCTCTGACTTTCTTATTGACGATGAAACACAGAAATTGCATCTGAATTAAATACAAAAGGCACAATGCAGACTTAAGGACAAGAAAACTGACTCTTCGTACCGTCTATGTTTTGAACCATTCCTGTGACACTAGTTATAGATTCCGATGCTTTATTTTGGGTCCACTGTATCCCTCGGACCTTCTTATTGACGTGGAAACACAGAAATTGCATCGGAATTAAATACAAATGCACAATGCCGACTTAAGTACAAGAAAGCTGACTCTTCTTACTGTCTATGATTTGAACCATTCCTGTGACACTAGTTATAGATTCCGATGCTTCACTTCGGGTTTACTGTATCCCTCTGACCTTCTTATTGACGATAAAGCGCAGAAATCGCATCGGAATTAAATACAAAAGCACAATGCCGACTTAAGTACAAGAAAACTGACTCTTCTTAGTGTCTATGTTTGAACCATTCATGTGACACTAGTTATATATTCCGATGCTTAACTTCAGGTTTACTGTATCCCTCTGACCTTCTTACTGTTGATGAAAAACAGATATTGCATCGAAATTAAATACAAAAAGCACAATGCCTACTTAAGTCCAAAAAAACTGACTCTTCTTACTGTCTATGTTTTGAACCATTCCTGTGACACTAGTTATAGATTCCGATGCTTCACTTCTTGTTTACTGTGTCCCTCTGACCTTCTTATTGACGATGAAACACAGAAATTGCATCGGAATTAAATACAAAAGACACAATGCCGACTTAAGTACAAGAAAATAGACTCTTCTTACTGTCTATGTTTTGAACCATTCATGTGACACTAGTTACAGCTTCCGATGCTTCACTTCAGGTTTTCTGTATCCATCTGACCTTCTTATTGAAGATGAAACTCAGAAATTGAATCGGAATTAAATACAAAAGGCACCCTGCCGACGTATGTACAAGAAAACTGACTCTTCTTACTGTCTATGTTTTGAACCATTCCTGTGACACTAGTTATAGATTCTGATGCTTCACTTCAGGTTTACTGTATCCCTCTGACCTCCTTATTGACGATGAGACACAGAAATTGCATCGGAACTGAATACAAAAAGCACAATGCCGACTTAAGTACAAGAAAACTGACTCTTCTTACTGTCTATGTTTTGAACCATTAATGTGACACTCGTTATAGATTCCGATGCTTTACTTCAGGTTTACTTTATCCCTCTGACCTTCGTATTGACGACGAAACACAGAAATTGCATCGGAATTAAATATAAATGGCACAATGCCGAATTAAGTACAAGAAAACTGACTCTTCTTACTGTCTATGCTTTGAAACATTCCTGTGACACTAGTTGTAGATTCCGATGCTTCACTGTAGGTTTACTGTATCCCTCTGACCTACTTATTGACGAAGAAACACAGAAATTGCATCGGAATTAAATACAAAAGGCACAATGCCGACTTAATTACAAGGAAACTGACTCTTCTTACTGTCTATGTTTTGAACCATTCCTGTGACACTAGTTATAGATTCCGATGCTTCACTTCATGTTTACTGTATCCCTCTGACCTTCTTATTGACGATGAAACACAGATATTGCATCGGAATTAAATACAAAACGCACAATGCCGACTTAAGTGCAAGAAAACTGACGCTTCTTACTGTCTATGTTTTGAACCATTCCTGTGACACTAGTTATAGATTCCGATGCATCACTTCAGATTTACTGTATCCCACTGACCATCTTATTGACGATGAAACACAGAAATTGTATCGGATTTAAATACAAAAGGCACAATGCTGACTTAAGTACAAGGAAACTGACTCTTCTCACTGTCTATGTTTTGAACCATTCATGTGACACTAGTTATAGATTCCAATGCTTCACTTCAGGTCTACTGTACCCCTCTGACCTTCTTATTGACGATGAAACACAGAAATTGCATCGGAATTAAATACAAAAGGCACATTGCCGACTTAAGTACAAGAAAACTGACTCTTCTTACTGTCTATGTTTTGAACCATTCCTGTGACACTAGTTATAGATTACAATGCTTCACTTCAGGTTTACTGTATCCCTCTGACCTTCTTATTGACGTTGATACACAGAAATTGCATCGGAATTAAATACAAAAGGCACAATGCCGACTTAAGCACAAGAAAACTGAATCTTCTTACTTTCTATGTTTTGAACCATTCATGTGACACTAGTTATAGATTCCGATGCTTCACTTCATTTTTACTGTATCCCTCTGACTTTCTTATTGACGATGAAACACAGAAATGCATCTGAATTAAATAGAAAAGGCACATGCCGACTTAAGTACAAGAAAACTGACTCTTTTTACTGTCTATGTTTTGAACCATTCCTGTGACACTAGATATAGATTCCGATGTTTCACTTCAGGTTTACTGTATCTGTCTGACCTTCTATTTGACGATAAAACGCAGAAATCGCATCGGAATTAAATACAAAAGGCACAATGCCGACTTAAGTACAAGAAAACTGACTCTGCTTACTGTCTATGTTTTGAACCATTAATGTGACACTCGGTATAGATTCCGATGCTTTACTTCAGGTTTACTTTATCCCTCTGACCATCTTATTGACGATGAAACACAGAAATTGCTTCGGAATTAAATACAAAAGGCACAATGCCGAATTAAGTACAAGAAAACAGACTCTTCTTACTGTCTATGTTTTGAACCATTAATGTGACACTCGTTATAGATTCCGATGCTTTACTTCAGGTTTACTTTATCCCTCTGACCTTCTTATTGACGATGAAACACAGAAATTGCATCGGAATTAAATATAAAAGGCACAATGCCGAATTAAGTACATGAAAACTGACTCATCTTACTGTCTATGTTTTGAACCATTCCTGTGACACAAGTTATAGATTCCGATGCTTCACTTCATTTTTACTGTATCCCTCTGACTTTCTTATTGACGATTAAACACAAAAATTGCATCTGAATTAAATAGGAAAGGCACAATGCCGACTTAAGTACAAGAAAACTGACTCTTCTTACAGTCTATGCTTTTAACCATTCCTGTGACACTAGTTATAGATTCCGATACTTCACCTCAGGTTTACTGTATCCCTCTGCCCTTCTTATTGACGATGAAACACAGAAATTGCATCGGAATTAAATATAAAAGGCACAATGCCGAATTAAGTACAAGAAAACTGACTCTTCTTACTGATTATGCTTTGAAACATTCCTGTGACACTAGTTATAGATTCCGATGCTTCACTTCATGTTTACTGTATCCCTCTGACCTACTTATTGACGATGAAACACAGAAATTGCATCGGAATTAAATACAAAAGGCACAATGCCGACTTAATTACAAGGAAACTGACTCTTCTTACTGTCTATGTTTTGAACCATTCATGTGACACTAGTTATAGATTCCGATGCTTCACTTCAGGTCTACTGTATCCCTCTGACCTTCTTATTGAAGATGATACACAGAAATTGCATCGGAATTAAATACAAAAGGCACAATGCCGACTTAAGCACAAGAATACTGAATCTTCTTACTGCCTATGTTTTGAACCATTCCTGTGACACTAGTTATAGATTCTGATGCTTCACTTCAGGTTTACTGTATCCCTCTGACCTCCGTATTGACGATGAAACACAGAAATAGCATCGGAATTAAATACAAAAGCACAATGCCGAATTAAGTACAAGAAAACTGACTCTTCTTACTGTCTATGAATTGAACCATTTCTGTGACACTAGTTATAGATTCCGATGCTTCACATCATTTTTACTGTTTTCCTCTGACTTTCTTATTGACGATTAAACACAGAAATTGCATCGGAGTTAAATACAAGAGGCACAATGCCGACGTACGTACAAGAAAACTGACTCTTCTTACTATCTATGATTTGTACCATTCCTGTGACACTAGTTATAGATTCCGATGCTTCACTTCAGGTTTACTGTATCCCTCTGACCTTCATATTGACAGTGAAACACAGAAATTGCATCGGAGTTAAATACAAGAGGCACAATGCCGACGTACGTACAAGAAAACTGACTCTTCTTACTATCTATGTTTTGAACCATTCCTGTGACACTAGTTATAGATTCCGATGCTTCACTTCATTTTTACTGTATCCCTCTGACTTTATTATTGACAATTAAACACAGAAATTGCATCGAAAATAAATAGAAAAGGCACTACGCCGACTTAAGTACAAGAGAACTGACTCTTTTTACTGTCTATGCTTTGAACCGTTCCTGTGACACTAGTTATAGATTCGATGCTTCACTTCAGGTTTACTGTATCCCTCTGACCATCTTATTGACGATGAAACACAGATATTTCATTGGAATTAAATGCAAAAGGCACAATGCCGACTTAAGTACAAGAAAACTGACTCTTCTTACTGTCTATGATTTGAACCATTCCTGTGACACTAGTTATAGATTCCGATGCTTCACTTCAGGTTTTCTGTATCCCTCTGACCTTCTTATTGACGTTGAAACACAGAAATTGCTTCGGAATTAAATAGGAAAGGCACAATGCCGACTTAGGTACAAGAAAACTGACTCTTCTTACTGTCTATGTTTTGAACCATTCCTGTGACACTAGTTATAGATTCCGATACTTCACCTTATGGTTACTGTATCCCTCTGACCTTCTTATTGACGATGAAACACAGAAATTGCATCGGAATTAAATACAAAAGACACAATGCCAACGTAAGTACAAGAAAACTGACTCTTCTTACTGCCTATGTTTTGAACAATTCCTGTGACACTAGTTATCAATTCCGATGCTTCACTTCAGGTTTACTGTATCCCTCTGACCTTCTTATTGACGATGAAACACAGAAATTGCATCGGAGTTAAATACAAAAGGCACAATGCCCACTTAAGTACAAGAAAACTGACTCTTCTTACTGTCTACGTTTAGAACCATTCATGTGACTCTAGTTATAGATTCCGATGCTTCACTTCATTTTTACTGTATCCCTCTGACTTTCTTATTGACGATGAAACACAGAAATTGCATCGGAATTAAATAGAAAAGGCACAATGCCGAGTTAAGTACAAGAAAACTGACTCTTCCTACTGTCTATGCTATGAACCATTCCTGTGACACTAGTTATAGATTCGATGCTTCACTTCGGATTTACTGTATCCCTTTGAACTTCTTATTGACGATGAAACACAGAAATTTCATTCGAATCAAATACAAAAGGCACAATGCCGAGTTAAGAACAAGAAAACTGACTCTTCTTAGTGTCTATGTTTTGAACCATTCCTGTGACACAAGTTATAGATTCCGATGCTTCACTTCATTTTTACTGTATCCCTCTGACTTTCTTATTGACGATTAAACACAAAAATTGCATCGGAAATAAATTGAAAAGGCACAACGCCGACTTAAGTACAAGAAAACTAACTCTTCTTAATGTCTATGCTTTGAACCATTCCTGTGACACTAGTTATAGATTCGATGCTTCACTTCAGGTTTACTGTATCCCTGTGACCTTCTTATTGACGATGAAAAACAGATATTTCATCGGAATTAAATACAAAAGGCACAATGCCGACTTAAGTACAAGAAAACTTACTCTTCTTACTGTCTATGCTTTGAACCATTTCTGTGACACTAGTTATAGATTCCGATGCTTCACTTTAGTTTTACTGTTTCCATCTGACCTTCATATTGACGATGAAACACAGAAATTGCATCTGAATTAAATAGGAAAGGCACAATGCCGACTTAAGTACAAGGAAACTGACCCTTCTTACAGTCTATGTTTTGAACCATTCCTGTGACACTAGTCATGGATTCCGATACTTCACCTCAGGTTTACTGTTACCCTCTGACCTTCTTATTGACGATGAAAAACAGAAATTGCATCGGAATTAAATACAAAAGTGACAATGCCGACTTAAGTACAAGAAATCTGACTCTTCTTACTGTCTATGATTGAACCATCCCTGTGACACTAGTTATAGATTCCGATGCTTCACTTCAGGTTTACTGTATCCCTCTGACCTTCTTATTGACGATGAAACTCAGAAATTGCATCGGAATTAAATACAAAAGGCACAATGCCGACTTAAGTACAAGAAAACTGACTCTTCTTACTGCCTATGTTTTAACCATTCCTGTGACACTAGTTATAGACTCCGATGCTGCACCTCAGGTTTACTGTAACCCTCTGACCTTCTAATTGACGATGAAACACAGAAATTGCATCGGAGTTAAACGCAAATGGCACAATGCCGACTGAAGTACTAGAAAACTGACACTTCTTACTGTCTATGTTTTGAACCATTCCTGTGACACTAGTTACAGATTCCGATGCTTCACTTCAGTTTTACTGTATCCCTCTGACCTTCTTATTGACGATGAAATACAGAAATTGCTTCGGAATTAAATAGGAAAGGCACAATGCCGACTTATGTACAAGAAAACTGACTCTTCTTACTGTCTATGTTTTGAACCATTCCTGTGACACTAGTTATAGTTACCGATACTTCACCTCAGGTTTACAGTATCCCTCTGACCTTCTTATTGACGATGAAGCACAGAAATTGCATCGGAATTAAATACAAAAGTCACAGTGCCGACTTCAGTACAAGAAAACTGACTCTTCTTACTGTCTATGCTTTGAACCATTCCTGTGACACTAGTTATAGATTCGATGCTTCACTTCAGGTTTACTGTATCCCTCAGACCTTCTTATTGTCGATGAAACACAGAAATTTCATTGGAATTAAATACAAAAGGCACAATGCCGACTTAAGAACAAGAAAACTGACTCTTCTTACTGTCTATGTTTTGAACCATTCCTGTGACACAGGTTATAGATTCCGATGCTTCACTTCATTTTTACTGTATCCCTCTGACTTCATTATTCACGATTAAACACAGAAATTGCATCTTAATTAAATAGAAAAGGCACAATGCCGACTTAAGTACAAGAAAACTGACTCTTCTTACTGCTATGCTTTGAACCATTCCTGTGACACTAGTTATAGATTCGATGCTTCACTTCAGGTTTACTGTATCCCTCTGACCTTCTTATTGACGATGAAACACAGAAATGTCATCGGAATTAAATACAAAAGGCACAATGCCGACTTAAGTACAAGAAAACTGACTCTTCTTACTGTCTATGTTTTGAACAATTCATGTGACACTAGTTATAGATTCCGATGCTTCACTTCATTTTTACTGTATCCCTCTGACTTTCTTATTGACGATGAAACACAGAAATTGCATCGGAATTAAATAGAAAAGGCACAATGCCGACTTAAGTACAAGAAAACTATCTCTTCTTACTGTCTATGCTTTGAACCATTCCTGTGACACTAGTTATAGATTCGATGCTTCACTTCAGGTTTACTGTATCCCTCTGACCTTCTTATTGACGACGAAACACAGAAATTTCATTGGAATTAAATACAAAACGCACAATGCCGACTTAAGAACAAGAAAACTGACTCTTCTAACTGTCTATGTTTTAAACCATTCCTGTGACACAGGTTATAGATTCCGATGCTTCACTTCATTTTTACTGTATCCCTCTGACTTTCTTATTGACGATTAAACACAAAAATTGCATCGGAAGTAAATTGAAAAGGCACAACGCCGACTTAAGTACAAGAAACTAACTCTTCTTAATGTCTATGCTTTGAACCATTCCTGTGACACTAGTTATAGATTCGATGCTTCACTTCAGGTTCACTGTATCCCTCTGACCTTCTTATTGACGATGAAAAACAGATATTTCATCGGAATTAAATACAAAAGGCACAATGCCGACTTAAGTACAAGAAAACTTACTCTTCTTACTGTCTACGTTTTGAACCATTTCTGTGACACTAGTTATAGATTCCGATGCTTCACTTCAGGTTTACTGTATCCCTCTGCCCTTCATATTGACGATGAAACACAGAAATTGCATCTGAATTAAATAGGAAACGCACAATGCCGACTTAAGTACAAGAAAACTAACTCTTCTTACAGTCTATGTTTTGAATCATTCCTGTGACACTAGTTATAGATTCCGATTCTTCACCTCAGGTTTACTGTATCCCTCTGACCTTCTTATTGACGATGAAACACGGAAATTGCATCGGAATTAAATACAAAAGTCACAATGCCGTCTTAAGTAAAAGTAATCTGACTCTTCTTACTGTCTATGATTGAACCATTCCTGTGACACTAGTTATAGATTCCGATGCTTCACTTCAGGTTTACTGTATCCCTCTGACCTTCTTATTGACGATGAAACACAGAAATTGCATCGGAATTAAATACAAAAGGCACAATGCCGACTTAAGTACAAGAAAACTGACTCTTCTTACTGCCTATGTTTTAACCATTCCTGTGACACTAGTTATAGATTCCGATGCTGCACCTCAGGTTTACTGTATCCCTCTGACCTTCTAATTGACGATGAAACACAGAAATTGCATAGGAGTTAAATACAAAAGGCACACTGCCGACTTAAGTACAAGAAAACTGACAATTCATACTGTCTATGTTTTGAACCATTCCTGTGACACTAGTTATAGATTCCGATGCTTCACTTCAGTTTTACTGTATCCCTCTGACCTTCTTATTGACGATGAAATACAGAAATTGCTTCGGAATTAAATAGGAAAGCCACAATGCCGACTTATGTACAAGAAAACTGACTCTTCTTACTGTCTATGTTTTGAACCATTCCTGTGACACTAGTTATAGTTACCGATACTTCACCTCAGGTTTACTGTATCCCTCTGACCTTCTTATTGACGACGAAACACAGAAATTGCATCGGAATTAAATACAAAAGTCACAATATCGACTTAAGAACAAGAAATCTGACTCTTCTTACTGTCTATGTTTGAACCATTCATGTGACACTAGTTATAGATTCCAATGCTTAACTTCAGGTTTACTGTATCCCTCTGACCTTCTTACTGTTGATGAAACACAGATATTGCATCGGAATTAAATACAAAAAGCACAGTGCCTACTTAAGTACAAAAACCTGACTCTTCTTACTGTCTATGTTTTGAACCATTCCTGTGACACTAGTTGTAGATTCCGATGCTTCACTTCGGGTTTACTGTATCCCTCTGACCTTCTTGTTGACGGTGAAACACAGAAATTGCTTCGGAATTAAATAGAAAAGGCACAATGCCGACATAAGTACAAGAAAACTGACTCTTCTTACTGTCTATGTTTTGAACCATTCCTTTGACACTAGATATAGATTCCGATGCTTCACTTCAGGTTTACTGTATCCCTCTGACCTTCTTATTGACGATAAAGCGCAGAAATCGCATCGGAATTAAATACAAAAGGACAATGCTGACTTAAGTACAAGAAAACCGACTCTTCTTACTGTCTATGTTTGAACCATTCATGTGACACTAGTTATAGATTCCGATGCTTAACTTCAGGTTTACTGCATCCCTCTGACCTTCTTACTGTTGATGAAACACAGATATTGCATCGGAATTAAATACAAAAAGCACAATGCCTACTTAAGTACAAAAAAACTGACTCTTCTTACTGTCTATGTTTTGAACCATTCCTGTGACACTAGTTATAGATCCTGATGCTTCACTTCTTGTTTACTGTATCCCTCTGACCTTCTTATTGACGATGAAACACAGAAATTGCTTCGGAATTAAATACAAAAGGCACAATGCCGACTTAAGTACAAGAAAACAGACTCTTCTTACTGTCTATGTTTTGAACCATTCATGTGACACTAGTTACAGCTTCCGATGCTTCACTTCAGGTTTACTGTATCCATCGGACCTTCTTATAGACGATGAAACTCAGAAATTGCATCGGAATTAAATATAAAAGGCACCCTGCCGACTTATGTACAAGAAAAGTGACTCTTCTTACTGTCTATGTTTTGAACCATTCCTGTGACACTAGTTATAGATTCTGATGCTTCACTTCAGGTTTCCTCTATCCCTCTGACCTCCTTATTGACGATGAGACACAGAAATTGCATCGGAACTGAATACAAAAAGCACAATGCCGACTTAAGTACAAGAAAACTGACTCTTCTTATTGTCTATGTTTTGAACCATTAATGTGACACTCGTTATAGATTCCGATGCTTTACTTCGGGTTTACTTTATCCCTCTGACCTTCTTATTGACGATGAAACACAAAAATTGCTTCGGAATTAAATACAAAAGGCACAATGCCGAATTAAGTACAAGAAAACAGACTCTTCTTACTGTCTATGTTTTGAACCATTAATGTGACACTCGTTATAGATTCCGATGCTTTACTTCAGGTTTACTTTATCCCTCTGACCTTGTTATTGACGATGAAACACAGAAATTGCATCGGAATTAAATATAAAAGGCACAATGCCGAATTAAGTACAAGAAAACTGACTCTTCTTACTGTCTATGCTTTGAAACATTCCTGTGACACTAGTTATAGATTCTGATGCTTCACTTCAGGTTTACTGTATCCCTCTGACCTACTTATTGACGATGAAACACAGTAATTGCATCGGAATTAAATACAAAAGGCACAATGCCGACTTAATTACAAGGAAACTGACTCTTCTTACTGTCTATGTTTTGTACCATTCCTGTGACACTAGTTATAGATTCCGATGCTTCACTTCAGGCCTACTGTATCCCTCTGACCTTCTTATTGACGATGAAACACAGATATTGCATCGGAATTAAATACATAACGCACAATGCCGACTTAAGTGCAAGAAAACTGACGCTTCTTACTGTCTATGTTTTGAACCATTCCTGTGACACTAGTTATACATTCCGATGCTTCACTTCAGGTTTACTGTATCCCACTGACCTTTTTATTGACGATGAAACACAGAAATTGTATCGGATTTAAATACAAAAGGCACAATGCTGACTTAAGTACAAGAAAACTGACTCTTCTCACTGTCTATGTTTTGAACCATTCATGTGACACTAGTTATAGATTCCGATGCTTCACTTCAGGTCTACTGTATCCCTCTGACCTCCTTATTGACGATGAAACACAGAAATTGCATCGGAATTAAATACAAAAGGCACAATGCCGACTTAAGTACAAGAAAACTGACTCTTCTTACTGTCTATGATTTGAACCATTCCTGTGACACTAATTATGGATTCCGATGCTTCACTTCATTTTTACTGTATTCCTCTTACTTTCTTATTGACGATTAAACACAGAAATTGCATCGGAAATAAATAGAAAAGGCACAACGCCGACTTAAGTACAAGAGAACTGACTCTTCTTACTGTCTATGCTTTGAACCATTCATGTGACACTAGTTATAGATTCCGATGCTTCACTTCATTTTTACGGTATACCTCTGACTTTCTTATTGACGATGAAAACAGAAATTGAATCTGAATTAAATAGAAAAGTCACATGCCGACCTAAGTACAAGAAAACTGACTCTTCTTACTGTCTATGCTTTGAACCATTCCTCTGACACTAGTTATAGATTCGATGCTTCACTTCAGGTTTACAGTATTCCCTGACCTTCTTATTGACGATGAAACACACAAATTTCATCGGAAATAAATACAAAAGGCACAATGCCGACTTAAGTACAAGGAAACTAACTCTTCTTACTGTCTATGTTTTGAACCATTCCTGTGACACTAGATATAGATTCCGATGCTTCACTTCAGGTTTACTGTAACTGTCTGACCTTCTATTTGACGATAAAACGCAGAAATCGCATCGGAATTAAATACAAAATGCACAATGCCGACTTAAGTACAAGAAAACTAACTCTTCTTACTGTCTATGATTTGAATCATTCCTGTGACCTTAGTTATAGATTCCGATGCTTCACTTCAGGTTTACTGTATCCCTCTGACCTCCTAATTAACGATGAAACACAGAAATTTCATCGGAATTGAATACAAAAGGCACAATGCCGACATAAGTACAAGAAAACTGACTCTTCTTACTGTCTATGTTTGAACCATTGAAGTGACACTAGTTATAGATTCCGATGCTCCACTTCAGGTTTACTGTATCCCTCTGACCTTCTTATTGATGATGAAACACAGATATTGCATTGGAATTACATACAAAAGGCAAAATGCCTACTTAAGTACAAAAAACTTACTCTTCTTACTGTCTATGTTTTGAACCATTCCTGTGACAATAGTTATAGATTCCGATGCTTCACCTCTTGTTTACTGTATCCCTCTGACCTTATTATTGACGATTAAACACAGAAATTGCATCGGAAATAAATAGAAAAGGCACTACGCCGACTTAAGTACAAGAGAACTGACACTTCTTACTGTCTATGCTTTAAACCATTCCTGTGACACTAGTTATAGAGTCGATGCTTCACTTCAGGTTTACTGTATCCCTCTGACCATCTTATTGACGATAAAACACAGATATTTCATTGGAATTATATACAAAAGGCACAATGCCGACTTAAGTACAAGAAAACTGACTCTTCTTACTGTCTATGATTTGAACCATTCCTGTGACACTAGTTATAGATTCCGATGCTTCTCTTCAGGTTTTCTGTATCCCTCTGACCTTCTTATTGACGACGAAACACAGAAATTGCTTCGGAATTAAATAGGAAAGGCACAATGCCGACTTAGGTACAAGAAAACTGACTCTTATTACTGTCTATGTTTTGACCCATTCCTGTGACACTAGTTATAGATTCCGATACTTCACCTTAGGGTTACTGTATCCCTCTGACCTTCTTATTGACGATGAATCACAGAAATTGCATCGGAATTAAATACAAAAGTCACAATGCCGACTTAAGTACAAGAAAACTGACTCTTCTTACTGTCTACGATTGAACCACTCCTGTGACACTAGTTATAGATTCCGATGCTTCACTTCAGGTTTACTGTATCCCTCTGACCTTCTTATTGACGATGAAACACAGAAATTGCATCGGAATTAAATACAAAAGACACAATGCCGACGTAAGTACAAGAAAACTGACTCTTCTTACTGCCTATGTTTTGAACAATTCCTGTGACACTAGTTATAGATTACGATGCTTCACTTCATTTTTACTGTATCCCTCTGACTTTCTTATTGACATTGAAACACAGAAATTGCATCGGAATTAAATAGAAAAGGCACAATGCCGAGTTAAGTACAAGAAAACTGACTCTTCCTACTGTCTATGCTATGAACCATTCCTGTGACACTAGTTATAGATTCGATGCTTCACTTCGGGTTTACTGTATCCCTCTGAACTTCTTATTGACGATGAAACACAGAAATTTCATTCGAATTAAATACAAAAGGCACAATGCCGATTTAAGAACAAGAAAACTGACTCTTCTTACTGTCTATGTTTTGAACCATTCCTGTGACACTAGTTATAGATTCCGATGCTTCACTTCATTTTTACTGTATCCCTCTGACTTTCTTATTGACGATTAAACACAGAAATTGCATCGGAATTAAATAGAAAAGGCACAATGCCGACTTAAGTACAAGAAAACTGACTCTTCCTACTGTCTATGCTTTGAACCATGCCTGTGACACTAGTTATAGATTCGATGCTTCACTTTAGGATTACTGTATCCCTCTGACCTCCTTATTGACGATGAGACACAGAAATTGCATCGGAACTGAATACAAAAAGCACAATGCCGACTTAAGTACAAGAAAACTGACTCTTCTTACTGTCTATGTTTTGAACCATTAATGTGACACTCGTTATAGATTCCGATGCTTTACTTCGGGTTTACTTTATCCCTCTGACCTTCTTATTGACGATGAAACACAAAAATTGCTTCGGAATTAAATACAAAAGGCACAATGCCGAATTAAGTACAAGAAAACAGACTCTTCTTACTGTCTATGTTTTGAACCATTAATGTGACACTCGTTATAGATTCCGATGCTTTACTTCAGGTTTACTTTATCCCTCTGACCTTGTTATTGACGATGAAAAACAGAAATTGCATCGGAATTAAATATAAAAGGCACAATGCCGAATTAAGTACAAGAAAACTGACTCTTCTTACTGTCTATGCTTTGAAACATTCCTGTGACACTAGTTATAGATTCTGATGCTTCACTTCAGGTTTACTGTATCCCTCTGACCTACTTATTGACGATGAAACACAGTAATTGCATCGGAATTAAATACAATAGGCACAATGCCGACTTAATTACAAGGAAACTGACTCTTCTTACTGTCTACGTTTTGTACCATTCCTGTGACACTAGTTATAGATTCCGATGCTTCACTTCAGGTTTACTGTATCCCTCTGACCTTCTTATTGACGATGAAACACAGATATTGCATCGGAATTAAATACATAACGCACAATGCCGACTTAAGTGCAAGAAAACTGACGCTTCTTACTGTCTATGTTTTGAACCATTCCTGTGACACTAGTTATACATTCCGATGCTTCACTTCAGGTTTACTGTATCCCACTGACCTTTTTATTGACGATGAAACACAGAAATTGTATCGGATTTAAATACAAAAGGCACAATGCTGACTTAAGTACAAGAAAACTGACTCTTCTCACTGTCTATGTTTTGAACCATTCATGTGACACTAGTTATAGATTCCGATGCTTCACTTCAGGTCTACTGTATCCCTCTGACCTCCTTATTGACGATGAAACACAGAAATTGCATCGGAATTAAATACAAAAGGCACAATGCCGACTTAAGTACAAGAAAACTGACTCTTCTTACTGTCTATGATTTGAACCATTCCTGTGACACTAATTATGGATTCCGATGCTTCACTTCATTTTTACTGTATTCCTCTTACTTTCTTATTGACGATTAAACACAGAAATTGCATCGGAAATAAATAGAAAAGGCACAACGCCGACTTAAGTACAAGAGAACTGACTCTTCTTACTGTCTATGCTTTGATCCATTCATGTGACACTAGTTATAGATTCCGATGCTTCACTTCATTTTTACGGTATACCTCTGACTTTCTTATTGACGGTGAAAACAGAAATTGAATCTGAATTAAATAGAAAAGTCACATGCCGACCTAAGTACAAAAAAACTGACTCTTCTTACTGTCTATGCTTTGAACCATTCCTGTGACACTAGTTATAGATTCGATGCTTCACTTCAGGTTTACAGTATTCCCTGACCTTCTTATTGACGATGAAACACACAAATTTCATCGGAATTAAATACAAAAGGCACAATGCCGACTTAAGTACAAGGAAACTAACTCTTCTTACTGTCTATGTTTTGAACCATTCCTGTGACACTAGATATAGATTCCGATGCTTCACTTCAGGTTTACTGTATCTGTCTGACCTTCTATTTGACGATAAAACGCAGAAATCGCATCGGAATTAAATACAAAATGCACAATGCTGACTTAAGTACAAGAAAACTAACTCTTCTTACTGTCTATGATTTGAATCATTCCTGTGAACTTAGTTATAGATTCCGATGCTTCACTTCAGGTTTACTGTATCCCTCTGACCTCCTTATTGACGATGAAACACAGAAATTTCATCGGAATTAAATACAAAAGGCACAATGCCGACATAAGTACAAGAAAACTGACTCTTCTTACTGTCTATGTTTGAACCATTCCTGTGACACTAGTTATAGATTCCGATGCTTCTCTTCAGGATTTCTGTATCCCTCTGACCTTATTATTGACGATTAAACACAGAAATTGCATCGGAAATAAATAGAAAAGGCACTACGCCGACTTAAGTACAAGAGAACTGACACTTCTTACTGTCTATGCTTTAAACCATTCCTGTGACACTAGTTATAGAGTCGATGCTTCACTTCAGGTTTACTGTATCCCTCTGACCATCTTATTGACGATAAAACACAGATATTTCATTGGAATTATATACAAAAGGCACAATGCCGACTTAAGTACAAGAAAACTGACTCTTCTTACTGTCTATGATTTGAACCATTCCTGTGACACTAGTTATAGATTCCGATGCTTCTCTTCAGGTTTTCTGTATCCCTCTGACCTTCTTATTGACGACGAAACACAGAAATTGCTTCGGAATTAAATAGAAAAGGCACAATGCCGACTTAAGTACAAGAAAACTGACTCTTCCTACTGTCTATGCTATGAACCATTCCTGTGACACTAGTTATAGATTCGATGCTTCACTTTGGGTTTACTGTATCTCTCTGAACTTCTTATTGACGATGAAACACAGAAATTTCATTCGAATTTAATACAAAAGGCACAATGCCGATTTAAGAACAAGAAAACTGACTCTTCCTACTGTCTATGTTTTGAACCATTCCTGTGACACTAGTTATAGATTCCGATGCTTCACTTCATTTTTACTGTATCCCTCTGACTTTCTTATTGACGATTAAACACGGAAATTGCATCGGAATTAAATAGAAAAGGCACAATGCCGACTTAAGTACAAGAAAACTGACTCTTCCTACTGTCTATGCTTTGAACCATGCCTGTGACACTAGTTATAGATTCGATGCTTCACTTTAGGATTACTGTATCCCTCTGACCATATTGACGATGAAACACAGAAATTGCATCGGAATTAAATACAATAGGCACAATGCCGACTTAAGTACAAGAAAACTGACTCTTCTTACAGCCTATGTTTTGAACCATTCCTGTGACACTAGTTATCAATTCCGTTGCTTCACTTCAGGTTTACAGTATCCCTCTGACCTTCTTATTGACGATGAAACACAAAAATTGCACCGGAGTTAAATACAAAAGGCACAATGCCGACTTAAGAACAAGAAAACTGACTCTTCTTACTGTCTATGTTTTGAACAATTCATGTGACACTGGTTATAGATTTCGATGCTTCACTTCATTTTTACTGTATCCCTCTGGATTTCTTATTGACGATGAAACACAGAAATTGCATCGGAATTAAATAGAAAAGGCACAATGCCGACTTAAGTACAAGAAAACTGACTCTTCTTACTGTCTATGCTTTGAACCATTCCTGTGACACTAGCTATAGATTCGATGCTTCACTTCAGGTTTACTGTGTCCCTCTGACCTTCTTATTGACGATGAAACACAGAAATTTCATTGGAATTAAATACAAAAGGCACAATGCCGACTTAAGAACAAGAACACTGACTCGTCTTACTGTCTATGTTTTGAAACATTCCTGTGACACAGGTTATAGATTCCGATGCTTCACTTCATTTTTACTGTGTCCCTCTGACTTTCTTATTGACGATTAAACACAAAAATTGCATCGGAAATAAATTGAAAAGACACAACGCCAACTTAAGTACAAGAAAACTAACTCTTCTTAACGTCTATGTTTTGAACCATTCCTGTGACACTAGTTATAGATTCGATGCTTCACTTCAGGTTTACTGTATCTCTCTGACCTTCTTATTGACGATGAAAAACGGATATTTCATCGGAATTAAATACAAAAGGCACAATGCCGACTTAAGTACAAGAAAACTTACTCTTCTTACTGTCTATGTTTTGAACCATTTCTGTGACACTAGTTATAGATTCCGATGCTTCACTTCACGTTTACTGTATCCCTCTGACCTTCATATTGACGATGAAACACAGAAATTGCATCTGAATTAAATAGGAAAGTCACAATGCCTACTTAAGTACAAGAAAACTGACTCTTCTTACAGTCTATGTTTTGAACCATTCCTGTGACACTAGTTGTAGATTCCGATACTTCACCTCAGGTTTACTGTATCCCTCTGACCTTCTTATTGACGGTGAAACACAGAAATTGCATCGGAATTAAATACAAAAGTCACAATGCCGACTTAAGTACAAGAAAACTGACTCTTCTTACTGCCTATGTTTTAACCATTCCTGTGACACTAGTTATAGATTCCGATGCTGCACCTCAGGTTTACTGTATCCCTCTGACCTTCTAATTGACGATGAAACACAGAAATTGCATAGGAGTTAAATACAAAAGGCACAATGCCGACTTAAGTACAAGAAAACTGACACTTCGAACTGTCTATGTTTTGAACCATTCCTGTGACACTAGTTATAGATTCCGATGCTTCACTTCAGCTTTACTGTATCCCTCTGACCTTCTTATTTACGATGAAATACAGAAATTGCTTCGGAATTAAATAGGAAAGGCACAATGCCGACTTATGTACAAGAAAACTGACTCTTCTTACTGTCTATGTGTTGAACCATTCTTGTGAAACTAGTTATAGTTACCGATACTTCACCTCAGGTTTACTGTATCCCTCTGACCTTCTTATTGACGATGAAACACAGAAATTGCATCGGAATTAAATACAAAAGTCACAATGCCGACTTAAGTACAAGGAAACTGACTCATCTTACTGTCTATAATTGAACCATTCCTGTGACACTAGTTATAGATTCCGATGCATCACTTCAGGTTTACTGTATCCCTCTGACCTTCTTATTGACGATGAAACACAGAAATTGCATCGGAATTAAATACAAAAGGCACAATGCCGACTGAAGTACAAGAAAACTGACTCTTCTTACTGCCAATGTTTTGAACCATTCCTGTGACACTAGTTATAGATTCCGATGCTTCACTTCATTTTTACTGTATCCCTCCGACTTTCTTATTGACGATGAAACACAGATATGGCATCGGAATTAAATAGAAAAGGCACAATGCGACTTAAGTACAAGAAAACTGACTCTTCTTACTGTCAATGCTTTGAACCATTCCTGTGACACTAGTAATAGATTCGATGCTTCACTTCAGGATTACTGTATCCCTCTGACCTTCTTATTGACGATAAAACACAGAAATTGCATCGGAATTAAATACTAAAGGCACAATGCCGACTTAAGTACAAGAAAACTGACTCTTCTTACTGCCTATGTTTTGAACCATTCCTGTGACACTAGTTATCAATTCAGTTGCTTCACTTCAGGTTTACAGTATCCCTCTGACCTTCTTATTGACGATGAAACACAGAAATTGCATCGGAGTTAAATACAAAAGGCACAATGCCGACTTAAGTACAAGAAAGCTGACTCTTCTTACTGTCTACGTTTTGAACCATTCATGTGACACTAGTTATAGATTCCGATGCCTCACTTCATTTTTACTGTATCACTCTGACTTTCTTATTGACGATTAAACACATAAATTGCATCGGAAATAAATAGAAAAGGCACAACGCCGTCTTAAGTACAAGAAAACTGACTCTTCTTACTGTCTATGCTTTGAACCATTCCTGTGACACTAGTTATAGATTCGATGGTTCACTTCAGGTTACTGTATCCCTCTGACCTTCTAATTGACGATGAAACACAGAAATTGCATCGGAGTTAAATACAAATGGCACAATGCCGACTTAAGTACAAGAAAACTGACACTTCTTACTGTCTATGTTTTGAACCATTCCTGTGACACTAGTTATAGATTCCGATGCTTCACTTCAGTTTTCCTGTATCCCTCTGACCTTCTTATTGACGATGAAATACAGGAATTGCTTCGGAATTAAATAGGAAAGGCACAATGCCGACTTATGTACAAGAACACTGACTCTTCTAACTGTCTATGTTTGAACCATTCCTGTGACACTAGTTATAGTTACCGATACTTCACCTCAGGTTTACTGTATCCCTCTGACCTTCTTATTGACGATGAAACACAGAAATTGCATCGGAATTAAATACAAAAGTCACAATGCCGACTTAAGTGCAAGAAAACTGACTCTTCTTACTGTCTATGATTGAACCATTCCTGTGTCACTAGTTATAGATTCCGATGCATTACTTCAGGTTTACTGTATCCCTCTGACCTTCTTATTGACGATGAAACACAGAATTTGCATCGGAATTAAATACAAAAGGCACAGTGCCGACTGAAGTACAAGAGAACTGGTTCTTCTTACTGCCTATGCTTTGAACCATTCCTGTGACACTAGTTATAGATTCCGATGCTTCACTTCATTTTACTGCATCCCTCCGACTTTCTTATTGACGATGAAACACAGAAATTGCATCGGAATTAAATACAAAAGGCACAATGCCGACTTAAGTACAAGAAAACTGACTCTTCTTATTGCCTATGTTTTGAACCATTCCTGTGACACAAGTTATAGATTCCGATGCTTCACTTCATTTTTACTGTATCTCTGTGACTTTCTTATTGACGATTAAACACAAAAATTGCATCGGAAATAAATTGAAAAGGCACAACGCCGACTTAAGTACAAGAAAACTAACTCTTCTTAATGTCTATGCTTTGAACCATTCCTGTGACACTAGTTATAGATTCGATGCTTCACTTCAGGTTTACTGTATCCCTCTGACCTTCTTATTGACGATGAAAAACAGATATTTCATCGGAATTAAATACAAAAGGCACAATGCCGACTTAAGTACAAGAAAACTTACTCTTCTTACTGTCTATGTTTTGAACCATTTCTGTGACACTAGTTATAGATTCCGATGCGTCACTTCAGTTTTACTGTATCCCTCTGACCTTCTTATTGACGATGAAATACAGAAATTGCTTCGGAATTAAATAGGAAAGGCACAATGCCGACTTATGTACAAGAAAACTGACTCTTCTTACTGTCTATGTTTTGAACCATTCCTGTGACACTAGTTATAGTTACCGATACTTCACCTCAGGTTTACTGTATCCCTCTGACCTTCTTATTGACGATGAAACACAGAAATTGCATCGGAATTAAATACAAAAGTCACAATGCCGACTTAAGTACAAGAAAACTGACTCTTCTTACTGTCTATGATTGAACCTATCCTGTGACACTAGTAATAGATTCCGATGCATCACTTCAGGTTTACTGTATCCCTCTGACCTTCTTATTGACGATGAAACACAGAAATTGCATCGGAATTAAATACAAAAGGCACAATGCCGACTGAAGTACAAGAAAACTGACTCTTCTTACTGCCTATGTTTTGAACCATTCCTGTGACACTAGTTATAGATTCCGATGCTTCACTTCATTTTTACTGTATCCCTCCGACTTTCTTATTGACGATGAAACACAGAAATGGAATCGGAATTAAATAGAAAAGGCACAATGCCGACTTAAGTACAAGAATGCTGACTCTTCCTACTGTATACGTTTTGAACCATTCATGTGACACTAGTTATAGATTCCGATGCTTCACTTCATTTTTACTGTATCACTCTGACTTTCTTATTGACGATGAAACACAGAAATTGCATCGTATATAAATACAAAAGGCACAATGCCGACTTAAGAACAAGAAAACTGACACTTCTTACTGTCTATGTTTTGAACCATTCCTGTGACACTAGTTATAGATTCGATGCTTCACTTCAGGTTTACTGTATCCCTCTGACCTTCTTATTGACGATGAAACACAGAAATTGCATCGGAGTTAAATACAAAAGGCACAATGCGGACTTAAGTACAAGAAAACTGACTCTTCTTAATGTCTACGTTTTGAACCATTCATGTGACACTAGTTATAGATTCCGATGCTTCACTTCATTTTTACTGTATCCCTCTGACTTTCTTATTGACGATGAAACACAGAAATTGCAACGGAATTAAGTAGAAAAGGCACAATGCCGACTTAAGTACAAGAAAACTGACTCTTCTTACTGTCTATGCTTTGAACCATTCCTGTGACACTAGTTATAGATTCGATGCTTCACTTCAGGTTTACTGTATCCCTCTGACCTTCTTATTGACGATGAAACACAGAAATTTCATCGGAATTACATACAAAAGGCACAATGCCGACTTAAGTACAAGAAAACTGACTCTTCTTACTGTCTGTGTTTTGAACAATTCATGTGACACTAGTTATAGATTCCGATGCTTCACTTCATTTTTACTGTATCCCTCTGACTTTCTTATTGACGATGAAACACAGAAATTGCATCGGAATTAAATAGAAAATGCACAATGCCGACTTAAGTACAAGAAAACTGACTTTTCTTACTGTCTATGCTTTGAACCATTCCTGTGACACTAGTTTTAGATTCGATGCTTCACTTCAGGTTTACTGTATCCCTCTGACCTTCTTATTGACGATGAAATACAGAAATTTCATTGGAATTAAATACAAAAGGCACAATGCCGTCTTAAGAACAAGGAAACTGACTCTTCTTACTGTCTATGTTTTGAACCATTCCTGTGACACAAGTTATAGTATCCGATGCTTCACTTCATTTTTACTGTATCCCTCTGACTCTCTTATTGACGATTAAACACAAAAATTGCATCGGAAATAAATTGAAAAGGCACAACGCCGACTTAAGTACAAGAAAACTAACTCTTCTTAATGTCTATGCTTTGAACCATTCCTGTGACACTAGTTATAGATTCGATGCTTCACTTCAGGTTTACTGTATCCCTCTGACCATCTTATTGACGATGAAAAACAGATATTAAATCGGAATTAAATACAAAGGGCACAATGCCGACTTAAGTACAAGAAAACTTACTATTCTTACTGTCTATGTTTTAAACCATTTCTGGGACGCTAGTTATAGATTCCGATGCTTCACTTCAGGTTTACTGTATCCCTCTGACCTTCATATTGACGATGAAACACAGAAATTGCATCTGAATTAAATAGGAAAGGCACAAAGCCGACTTAAGTACAAGAAAACTGACTCTTCTTACAGTCTATGTTTTGAACCATTCCTGTGACACTAGTTATAGATTTCGATACTTCACCTCAGGTTTACTGTACCCCTCTGACCTTCTTATTGACGATGAAACACAGAAATTGCATCGGAATTAAATACAAAAGTCACAATGCCGACTTAAGTAAAAGAAATCTGACTCTTCTTACTGTCTGTGATTGAACCATTCCTGTGACACTAGCTATAGATTCCGATGCTTCACTTCAGGTTTACTGTATCCCTCTGACTTTCTTATTGACGATGAAACACAGAAATTGCTTCGGAATTAAATACAAAAGGCACAATGGCGACTTAAGTACAAGAAAACTGACTCTTCTTACAGCCTATGTTTTAACCATTCCTATGACACTAGTTATAGATTCCGATGCTGCACCTCAGGTTTACTGTATCCCACTGACCTTCTAATTGACGATGAAACACAGAAATTGCATAGGAGTTAAATACAAAAGGCACAATGCCGACTTAAGTACAAGAAAACTGACACTTCTTACTGTCTATGTTTTGAACAATTCCTGTGACACTAGTTATAGATTCCGATGCTTCACGTCAGTTTTACTGTATCCCACTGACCTTCTTATTGACGATGATATACAGCAATTGCTTCGGAATTAAATAGGAAAGGCACAATGCCGACTTATGTACAAGAAAACTGACTCTTCTTACTGTCTATGTTTTGAACCATTCCTGTGACACTAGTTATAGTTACCGATACTTCTCCTCAGGTTTACTGTATCCCTCTGACCTTCTTATTGACGATGAAACACAGAAATTGCATCGGAATTAAATACAAAAGTCACAATGCCGACTTAAGTACAAGAAAACTGACACTTCTTACTGTCTATGATTGAACCATTCCTGTGACACTAGTTATAGATTCCGATGCATCACTTCAGGTTTACTGTATCCCTCTGACCTTCTTATTGACTATGAAATACAGAAATTGCTTCGGAATTAAATAGGAAAGGCACAATGCCGACTTATGTACAAGAAATATGACTCTTCTTACTGTCTATGTTTTGAACCATTCCTGTGACACTAGTTATAGTTACCGATACTTCACCTCAGGTGTACTGTATCCCTCTGACCTTCTTTTTGACGATGAAACACAGAAATTGCATCGGAATTAAATACAAAAGTCACAATGCCGACTTAAGTACAAGTAAACTGACTCTTCTTACTGTATATGATTGAACCATTCCTGTGTCACTAGTTATAGATTCCGATGCATCACTTCAGGTTTACTGTATCCCTCTGACCTTCTTATTGACGATGAAACACAGAAATTGCATCGGAGTTAAATACAAAAGGCACAATGCGGACTTAAGTAAAAGAAAACTGACTCTTCTTAATGTCTACGATTTGAACCATTCATGTGACACTAGTTATAGATTCCGATGCTTCACTTCATTTTTACTGTATCCCTCTGACTTTCTTATTGACGATGAAACACAGAAATTGCAACGGAATTAAGTAGAAAAGGCACAATGCCGACTTAAGTACAAGAAAACTGACTCTTCTTACTGTCTATGCTTTGAACCATTCCTGTGACACTAGTTATAGATTCGATGCTCCACTTCAGGTTTACTGTATCCCTCTGACCTTCTTATTGACGATGAAACACAGAAATTTCATCGGAATTACATACAAAAGGCACAATGCCGACTTAAGTACAAGAAAACTGACTCTTCTTACTGTCTATGTTTTGAACAATTCATGTGACACTAGTTATAGATTCCGATGCTTCACTTCATTTTTACTATATCCCTCTGACTTTCTTATTGACGATGAAACACAGAAATTGCATCGGAATTAAATAGAAAATGCACAATGCCGACTTAAGTACAAGAAAACTGACTCTTCTTACTGTCTATGCTTTGAACCATTCCTGTGACACTAGTTTTAGATTCGATGCTTCACTTCAGGTTTACTGTATCCCTCTGACCTTCTTATTGACGATGAAATACAGAAATTTCATTGGAATTAAATACAAAAGGCACAATGCCGTCTTAAGAACAAGGAAACTGACTCTTCTTACTGTCTATGTTTTGAACCATTCCTGTGACACAAGTTATAGTATCCGATGCTTCACTTCATTTTTACTGTATCCCTCTGACTTTCTTATTGACGATTAAACACAAAAATTGCATCGGAAATAAATTGAAAAGGCACAACGCCGACTTAAGTACAAGAAAACTAACTCTTCTTAATGTCTATGCTTTGCACCATTCCTGTGACACTAGTTATAGATTCGATGCTTCACTTCAGGTTTACTGTATCCCTCTGACCTTCTTATTGACGATGAAAAACAGATATTAAATCGGAATTAAATACAAAGGGCACAATGCCGACTTAAGTACAAGAAAACTTACTATTCTTACTGTCTATGTTTTGAACCATTTCTGTGACGCTAGTTATAGATTCCGATGCTTCACTTCAGGTTTACTGTATCCCTCTGACCTTCATATTGACGATGAAACACAGAAATTGCATCTGAATTAAATAATAAAGGCACAAAGCCGACTTAAGTACAAGAAAACTGACTCTTCTTACAGTCTATGTTTTGAACCATTCCTGTGACACTAGTTATAGATTTCGATACTTCACCTCAGGTTTACTGTACCCCTCTGACCTTCATATTGACGATGAAACACAGAAATTGCATAGGTGTTAAATACAAAAGGCACAATGCCGACTTAAGTACAAGAAAACTGACACTTCTTACTGTCTATGTTTTGAACCATTCCTGTGACACTAGTTATAGATTCCGATGCTTCACGTCAGTTTTACTGTATCCCTCTGACCTTCTTATTGACGATGATACACAGCAATTGCTTCGGAATTAAATAGGAAAGGCACAATGCCGACTTATGTACAAGAAAACTGACTCTTCTTACTGTCTATGTTTTGAACCATTCCTGTGACACTAGTTATAGATTCCGATGCTGCACCTCAGGTTTACTGTATCCCACTGACCTTCTAATTGACGATGAAACACAGAAATTGCATAGGAGTTAAATACAAAAGGCACAATGCCGACTTAAGTACAAGAAAACTGACACTTCTTACTGTCTATGTTTTGAACCATTCCTGTGACACTAGTTATAGATTCCGATGCTTCACGTCAGTTTTACTGTATCCCTCTGACCTTCTTATTGACGATGATACACAGCAATTGCTTCGGAATTAAATAGGAAAGGCACAATGCCGACTTATGTACAAGAAAACTGACTCTTCTTACTGTCTATGTTTTGAACCATTCCTGTGACACTAGTTATAGTTACCGATACTTCTCCTCAGGTTTACTGTATCCCTCTGACCTTCTTATTGACGATGAAACACAGAAATTGCATCGGAATTAAATACAAAAGTCACAATGCCGACTTAAGTACAAGAAAACTGACACTTCTTACTGTCTATGATTGAACCATTCCTGTGACACTAGTTATAGATTCCGATGCATCACTTCAGGTTTACTGTATCCCTCTGACCTTCTTATTGACGATGAAACACAGAAATTGCATCGGAATTAAATACAAAAGGCACAATGCCGACTGAAGTACAATAAAACTGACTCTTCTTACTGCCTATGTTTTGAACCATTCCTGTGACACTAGTTATAGATTCCGATGTTTCACTTCATTTTTACTGTATCCCTCCGACTTTCTTATTGACGATGAAACACAGAAATGGCATCGGAATTAAATAGAAAAGGCACAATGCCGACTTAAGTACAAGAAAACTGACTCTTCTTACTGTCTATGCTTTGAACCATACCTGTGACACTAGTTATAGATTCGATGCTTCACTTCAGGATTACTGTATCCCTCTGACCTTCTTATTGACGATGAAACACAGAAATTTCATCGTAATTAAATACAAAAGGCACAATGCCGACTTAGGAACAAGAAAACTGACTCTTCTTACTGTCTATGTTTTGAACCATTCCTGTGACACAGGTTATAGATTCCGATGCTTCTCTTCATTTTTACTGTATCCCTCTGACTTTCTTATTGACGATTAAACACAAAAATTGCATCGGAAATAAATTGAAAAGACACAACGCCGACTTAAGTACAAGAAAACTAACTCTTCTTAATGTCTATGCTTTGAACCATTCCTGTGACACTAGTTATAGATTCGATGCTTCACTTTAGGTTTACTGTATCCCTCTGACCTTCTTATTGACGATGACAAACAGATATTTCATCGGAATTAAATACAAAACGCACAATGCCGACTTAAGTACAAGAAAACTTACTCTTCTTACTGTCTATGTTTTGAACCATTTCTGTGACACTAGTTATAGATTCCGATGCTTCACTTCAGGTTTACTGTATCCCTCTGACCTTCATATTGACGATGAAACACAGAAATTGCATCTGAATTAAATAGGAAAGGCACAATGCCGACTTAAGTACAAGAAAACTGACTCTTCTTACAGTCTATGTTTTGAACCATTCCTGTGACACTAGTAATAGATTCCGATACTTCACCTCAGGTTTACTGTATCCCTCTGACCTTCGAATTGACGATTAAACACAGAAATTGCATCGGAATTAAATACAAAAGGCACAATGCCGACTTAAGTACAAGAAAACTGACTCTTCTTACTGCCTATGTTTTAACCATTCCTGTGACACTAGTTATAGATTCCGATGCTGCACCTCAGGTTTACTGTATCCCTCTGACCTTCTAATTGACGATGAAACACAGAAATTGCATAGGAGTTAAATACAAAAGGCACAATGCCGACTTAAGTACAAGAAAACTGACACTTCAAACTGTCTATGTTTTGAACCATTCCTGTGACACTAGTTATAGATTCCGATTCTTCACTTCAGTTTTACTGTATCCCTCTGACCTTCTTATTGACGATGAAATACAGAAATTGCTTCGGAATTAAATAGGAAAGGCACAATGCCGACTTATGTACAAGAAAACTGACTCTGCTTACTGTCTATGTTTTGAACCATTCTTGTGACACTAGTTATAGTTACCGATACTTCACCTCAGGTTTACTGTATCCCTCTGACCTTCTTATTGACGATGAAACACAGAAATTGCATCGGAATTAAATACAAACGTCACAATGCCGACTTAAGTACAAGAAAACTGACTCTTCTTACTGTCTATGATTGAACCATTCCTGTGACACTAGTTATAGATTCCGATGCATCACTTCAGGTTTACTGTATCCCTCTGACCTTCTTATTGACGATGAAACACAGAAATTGCATCGGAATTATATACAAAAGGCACAATGCCGACTGAAGTACAAGAAAACTGGCTCTTCTTACTGCCAATGTTTTGAACCATTCCTGTGACACTAGTTATAGATTCCGATGCTTCACTTCATTTTTACTGTATCCCTCCGACTTTCTTATTGACGATGAAACACAGATATGGCATCGGAATTAAATAGAAAAGGCACAATGCCGTCTTAAGTACAAGAAAACTGACTCTTCTTACTGTCTATGCTGTGAACCATTCCTGTGACACTAGTTATAGATTCAATGCTTCACTTCAGGATTACTGTATCCCTCTGACCTTCTTATTGACGATGAAACACAGAAATTGCATCGGAATTAAATACTAAAGACACAATGCCGACTTAAGTACAAGAAAACTGACTCTTCTTACTGCCTATGTTTTGAACCATTCCTGTGACACTAGTTATCAGTTCAGTTGCTTCACTTCAGGTTTACAGTATCCCTCTGACCTTCTTATTGACGGTGAAACACAGAAATTGCACCGGTGTTAAATACAAAAGGCACAATGCCGACTTAAGTACAAGAAAGCTGACTCTTCTTACTGTCTACGTTTTGAACCATTCATGTGACACTAGTTATAGATTCCGATGCCTCACTTCATTTTTACTGTATCACTCTGACTTTCTTATTGACGATGAAACACAGAAATTGCATCGGAATTAAATAGAAAAGGCACAATGCCGACTTAAGTACAAGAAAACTGACTCTTCTTACTGTCTATGCTTTGAACCATACCTGTGACACTAATTATAGATTCGATGCTTCACTTCAGGATTACTGTATCCCTCTGACCTTCTTATTGACGATGAAACACAGAAATTTCATCGTAATTAAATACAAAAGGCACAATGCCGACTTAAGAACAAGAAAATTGACTCTTCTTACTGTCTATGTTTTGAACCATTCCTGTGACACTAGTTATAGATTCCGATGCTTCACTTCATTTTTACTGTATCCCTCTGACTTTCTTATTGACGATTAAACACATAAATTGCATCGGAAATAAATAGAAAAGGCACAGCGCCGACTTAAGTACAAGAAAACTGACTCTTCTTACTGTCTATGCTTTGAACCATTCCTGTGACACTAGTTATAGATTCGATGGTTCACTTCAGGATTACTGTATCCCTCTGACCTTCTAATTGACGATGAAACACAGAAATTGCATCGGAGTTAAATACAAATGGCACAATGCCGACTTAAGTACAAGAAAACTGACACTTCTTACTGTCTATGTTTTGAACCATTCCTGTGACACTAGTTATAGATTCCGATGCTTCACTTCAGTTTTACTGTATCCCTCTGACCTTCTTATTGACGATGAAAAACAGAAATTGCATCGGAATTAAATAGGAAAGGCACAATGCCGTCTTATGTACAAGAAAACTGACTCTTCTAACTGTCTATGTTTTGAACCATTCCAGTGACACTAGTTATGGTTACCGATACTTCACCTCAGGTTTACTGTATCCCTCTGACCTACTTATTGACGATGAAACACAGAAATTGCATCGGAATTAAATACAAAAGTCACAATGCCGACTTAAGTACAAGAAAACTGACTCTTCTTACTGTCTATGATTGAACCGTTCCTGTGTCACTAGTTATAGATTCCAATGCATCACTTCAGGTTTACTGTATCCCTCTGACCTTCTTATTGACGATGAAACACAGAAATTGCATCGGAATTAAATACAAAAGGCACAGTGCCGACTGAAGTACAAGAAAACTGACTCTTCTTACTGCCTATGTTTTGAACCATTCCTGTGACACTAGTTATAGATTCCGATGCTTCACTTCATTTTTACTGCATCCCTCCGACTTTCTTATTGACGATGAAACACAGAAATGGCATCGGAATTAAATAGAAAAGGCACAATGCGGACTTAAGTACAAGAAAACTGACCCTTCTTACTGTCTATGCTTTGAACCATTCCTGCGACACTAGTTATAGATTCGATGCTTCACTTCAGGATTACTGTATCCCTCTGACCTTATTGACGATGAAACACAGAAATTGCATCGGAATTAAATACAAAAGGCACAATGCCGCCTTAATTACAAGAAAACTGACTCTTCTTACTGCCTATGATTTGAACCATTCATGTGACACTAGTTATCAATTCCGTTGCTTCACTTCAGGTTTACAGTATCCCTCTGACCTTCTTATTGACGATGAAACACAGAAATTGCATCGGAGTTAAATACAAAAGGCACAATGCCGACTTAAGTACAAGGAAACTGACTCTCCTTACTGTATACGTTTTGAACCATTCATGTGACACTAGTTATAGATTCCGATGCTTCACTTCATTTTTACTGTATCCCTCTGACTTTCTTATTGACGATGAAACACAGAAATTGCATCGGAATTAAATAGAAAAGGCACAATGCCGACTTAAGTACAAGAAAACTGACTCTTCTTACTGTCTATGCTTTGAACCATTCCTGTGACACTAGTTATAGATTCGATTCTTCACTTCAGGTTTACTGTATCCCTCTGACCTTCTTATTGACGATGAAACACAGAAATTTCATCGGAATTAAATACAAAAGTCACAATGCCGACTTAAGTACAAGAAAACTGACTCTTCTTACTGTCTATGTTTTGAACAATTCATGTGACACTAGTTATAGATTCCGATGCTTCACTTCATTTTTACTGTATCCCTCTGACTTTGTTATTGACGATGAAACACAGAAATTGCATCGGAATTAAATAGAAAAGGCACAATGCCGACTTAAGTACAAGAAAACTGACTCTTCTTACTGTCTATGCTTTGAACCATTCCTGTGACACTAGTTATAGATTCGATGCTTCACTTCAGGTTTACTGTATCCCTCTGACCTTCTTATTGACGATGAGACACAGAAATTTCATTGGAATTAAATACAAAAGGCACAATGCCGACTTAAGAACCAGGAAACTGACTCTTCTTATTGTCTATGCTTTGAACCATTCCTGTGACACAAGTTATAGATTCCGATGCTTCACTTCATTTTTACTGTATCCCTCTGACTTCCTTATTGACGATTAAACACAAAAAATGCATCGGAAATAAATTGAAAAGGCACAACGCCGACTTAAGTACAAGAAAACTAACTCTTCTTAATGTCTATGCTTTGAACCATTCCTGTGACACTAGTTATAGATTCGATGCTTCACTTCAGGTCTACTGTATCATTCTGACCTTCTTATTGACGATGAAAAACAGATATTTCATCGGAATTAAATACAAAAGGCACAATGCCGACATAAGTACAAGAAAACTTACTCTTCTTACTGTCTATGTTTTGAACCATTTCTGTGACACAAGTTATAGATTCCGATGCTTCACTTCAGGTTTACTGTATCCCTCTGACCTTCATATTGACGATGAAACACAGAAATTGCATCTGAATTAAATAGGAAAGGCACAATGCCGACTTAAGTACAAGAAAACTGACTCTTCTTACAGTCTATGTTTTCAACCATTCCTGTGACACTAGTTATAGATTTCGATACTTCACCTCAGGTTTACTGTATCCCTCTGACCTTCTTATTGACGATGAAACACAGAAATTGCACCGGAATTAAATACAAAAGTCACAATGGCGACTTAAGTAAAAGAAATCGGACTCTTCTTACTGTCTATGATTGAACCATTCCTGTGACACTAGTTATAGATTCCGATGCTTCACTTCAGGTTTACTGTATCCCTCTGACCTTCTTATTGACGATGAAACACAGAAATTGCATCGGAATTAAATACAAAAGGCACAATGCCGACTTAAGTACAAGAAAACTGACTCTTCTTATTGCCTATGTTTTAACCATTCCTGTGACACTAGTTATAGATTCCGATGCTGCACCTCAGGTTTACTGTATCCCTCTGATCTTCTAATTGACGATGAAACACAGAAATTGCATAGGAGTTAAATACAAAAGGCACAATGCCGACTTAAGTACAAGAAAACTGACACTTCTTACTGTCTATGTTTTGAACCATTCCTGTGACACTAGTTATAGATTCCGATGCTTCACTTCAGTTTTACTGTATCCCTCTGACCTTCTTATTGACGATGAAATACAGAAATTGCTTCGGAATTAAATAGGAAAGTCACAATGCCGACTTATGTACAAGAAAACTGACTCTTCTTACTGTCTATGTTTTTAACTATTCCTGTGACACTAGTTATAGTTACCGATACTTCACCTCAGGTTTACTGTATCCCTCTGACCTTCTTATTGACGATGAAACACAGAAATTGCATCGGAATTAAATACAGAAGTCACAATGCCGACTTAAGTACAAGACAACTGACTCTTCTTACTGACTATGATTGAACCATTCCTGTGACACTAGTTATAGATTCCGATGCATCACTTCAGGTTTACTGTATCCCTCCGACCTTCTTATTGACGATGAAACACAGAAATTGCATCGGAATTAAATACAAAAGGCACAATGCCGACTGAAGTACAAGAAAACTGACTCTTCTTACTGCCTATGTTTTCAACCTTTCCTGTGACACTAGTTATAGATTCCGATGCTTCACTTCAGTTTTACTGTATCCCTCTGACCTTCTTATTGACGATGAAACACAGAAATTGCATCGGAGTTAAATACAAAAGGCACAATGCCCACTTAAGTACAAGAAAACTGACTCTTCTTACTGCCTATGTTTTGAACCATTCCTGTGACACTAGTTATCAATTCCGTTGCTTCACTTCAAGTTTACAGTATCCCTCTGACCTTCTTATTGACGATGAAACACAGAAATTGCATCGGAGTTAACTACAAGAGGCACAATGCCGACTTAAGTACAAGAAAGCCGACTCTTCTTACTGTCTACGTTTTGAACCATTCATGTGACACTAGTTATAGATTCCGATGCTTCACTTCAATATTACTGTATCCCTCTGACTTTCTTATTGACGATTAAACACATAAATTGCATCGGAAATAAATAGAAAAGGCACAACGCCACTTAAGTACAAGAAAACTGACTCTTCTTACTGTCTATGCTTTGAACCATTCCTGTGACACTAGTTATAGATTCGATGGTTCACTTCAGGTTTACTGTATCCCTCTGACCTTCTAATTGACAGTGAAACACAGAAATTGCATCGGAGTTAAATACAAATGGCACAATGCCGACTTAAGTACAAGAAAACTGTCACTTCTTACTGTCTATGTTTTGAACCATTCCTGTGACACTAGTTATAGATTCCGATGCTTCACTTCAGTTTTACTGTATCCCTCTGACTTTCTTATTGACGATGAAATACAGAAATTGCTTCGGAATTAAATAGGAAAGGCACAATGCCGACTTATGTACAAGAAATATGACTCTTCTTACTGTCTATGTCTTGAACCATTCCTGTGACACTAGTTATAGTTACCGATACTTCACCTCAGGTATACTGTATCCCTCTGACCTTCTTATTGACGATGAAACACAGAAATTGCATCGGAATTAAATACAAAAGTCACAATGCCGACTTAAGTACAAGAAAACTGACTCTTCTTACTGTATATGATTGAACCATTCCTGTGTCACTAGTTATAGATTCCGATGCATCACTTCAGGTTTACTGTATCCCTCTGACCTTCTTATTGACGATGAATCACAGAAATTGCATCGGAGTTAAATACAAAAGGCACAATGCCGACTTAAGTACAAGAAAACTGACTCTTCTTACTGTCTACGTTTTGAACACTTCATGTGACACTAGTTATAGATTCCGATGCTTCACTTCATTTCTACTGTATCCCTCTGACTTTCTTGTTGACGATGAAGCACAGATATTGGATCGGAATTAAATAGAAAAGGCACAACGCCGACTTAAGTACAAGAAAACTGACTCTTCTTACTGTCTATGTTTTGAACCATTCCTGTGACACTAGTTATAGATTCGATGCTTCACTTCAGGTTTACTGTATCCCTCTGACCTTCTTATTGACGATGAAACACAGAAATTGCATCGGAATTAAATACAAAAAGCACAATGCCGACATAAGTACAAGAAAACTGACTCTTCTTACTGTCTATGTTTTGAACGATTCATGTGACACTAGTTATAGATTCCGATGCTTCACTTCATTTTTACTGTATCCCTCTGACTTTCTTATTGACGATGATACACAGAAATTGCATCGGAATTAAATAGAAAATGCACAATGCCGACTTAAGTACAAGAAAACTGAATCTCCTTACTGTCTATGCTTTGAACCATTCCTGTGACACTAGTTTTAGATTCGATGCATCACTTCAGGTTTACTGTATCCCTCTGACCTTCTTATTGACGATGAAACACAGAAATTTCATTGGAATTAAATACAAAAGGCACAATGCCGTCTTATGAACAACGAAACTGACTCTTCTTACTGTCTATATTTTGAACCATTCCTGTGACACAAGTTATAGATTCCGATGCTTCACTTCATTTTTACTGTATCCCTCTGACTTTCTTATTGACGATTAAACACAAAAATTGCATCGGAAATAAATTGAAAAGGCACAACGCCGACTTAAGTACAAGAAAACTAACTCTTCTTAATGTCTATGCTTTGAACCATTCATGTGACACTAGTTATAGATTCGATGCTTCACTTCAGGTTTACTGTATCCCTCTGACCTTCTTATTGACGATGAAAAAAGAGATATTAAATCGGAATGAAATACAAAAGGCACAATGCCGACTTAAGTACAAGAAAACTTACTCTTCTTACTGTCTATGTTTTGAACCATTTCTGTGACACTAGTTATAGATTCCGATGCTTCACTTCAGGTTTACTGTATCCCTCTGACCTTCATATTGACGCTGAAACACAGAAATTGCATCGGAATTAAATACAAAAGTCACAATGCCGACTTAAGTAAAAGAAATCTGACTCTTCTTACTGTCTATGATTGAACCATTCCTGTGACACTAGCTATAGATTCCGATGCTTCACTTCAGGTTTACTGTATCCCTCTGACCTTCTTATTGACGATGAAACACAGAAATTGCATCGGAATTAAATACAAAAGGCACAATGCCGACTTAAGTACAAGACAACTGACTCTTCTTACTGCCTATGTTTTAACCATTCCTGTGACACTAGTTATAGATTCCGATGCTGCACCTCAGGTTTACTGTATCCCTCTGACCTTCTTATTGAAGATGAAATACAGAAATTGCTTCGGAATTAAATAGGAAAGGCACAATGCCGACTTATGTACAAGAAAACTGACTCTTCTTACTGTCTATGTTTTGAACCATTCCTGTGACACTAGTTATAGTTACCGATACTTCACCTCAGGTTTACTGTATCCCTCTGACCTTCTTATTGACGATGAAACACAGAAATTGCATCGGAATTAAATACAAAAGTCACAATGCCGACTTAAGTAAGAGAAATCTGACTCTTCTTACTGTCTATGATTGAAGCATTCCTGTGACACTAGTTATAGATTCCGATGCATCACTTCAGTTTTACTGTATCCCTCTGACTTTCTTATTGACGATGAAACACAGAAATTGCATCGGAATTAAATACAAAAGGCACAATGCCGACTTAAGTACAAGAAAGCTGACTCTTCTTACTGTCTACGTTTTGAACCATTCATGTGACACTAGTTATAGATTCCGATGCTTCACTTCATTTTTACTGTATCACTTTGACTTTCTGTTTGACGATGAAACACTGAAATTGCATCGGAATTAAATAGGAAAGGCACAATGCCGACTTAAGTACAAGAGAACTGACTCTTCTTACTGTCTATGCTTTGAACCATACCTGCGACACTAGTTATAGATTCGATGCTTCACTTCAGGATTACTGTATCCCTCTGACTTTCTTATTGACGATGAAACACAGAAATTTCATCGTAATTAAATACAAAATGCACAATGCCGACTTAAGAACAAGAAAACTGACTCTTCTTAGTGTCTATGTTTTGAACCATTCCTGTGACACTAGTTATAGATTCCGATGCTTCACTTCATTATTACTGTATCCCTCTGACTTTCTTATTGACGATTAAACACATAAATTGCATCGGAAATAAGTAGAAAAGGCACAACGCCGACTTAAGTACAAGAAAACTGACTCTTCTTACTGTCTATGCTTTGAACCATTCCTGTGACACTAGTTATAGATTCGATGGTTCACTTCAGGTTTACTGTATCCCTCTGACCTTCTAATTGACAGTGAAACACAGAAATTGCATCGGAGTTGAATACAAATGGCACAATGCCGACTTAAGTACAAGAAAACTGACACTTCTTACTGTCTATGTTTTGAACCATTCCTGTGACACTAGTTATAGATTCCGATGCTTCACTTCAGTTTTACTGTATCCCTCTGACTTTCTTATTGACGATGAAATACTGAAATTGCTTCGGAATTAAATAGGAAAGGCACAATGCCGACTTATGTACAAGAAATATGACTCTTCTTACTGTCTATGTCTTGAACCATTCCTGTGACACTAGTTATAGTTACCGATACTTCACCTCAGGTATACTGTATCCCTCTGACGTTCTTATTGACGATGAAACACAGAAATTGCATCGGAATTAAATACAAAAGTCACAATGCCGACTTAAGTACAAGAAAACTGACTCTTCTTACTGTATATGATTGAACCATTCCTGTGTCACTAGTTATAGATTCCGATGCATCACTTCAGGTTTACTGTATCCCTCTGACCTTCTTATTGACGATGAAACACAGAAATTGCATCGGAATTAATTACAAAAGGCACAGTGCCGACTGAAGTACAAGAAAACTGACTCTTCTTACTGCCTATGTTTGAACCATTCCTGTGACACTAGTTATAGATTCCGATGCTTCACTTCATTTTTACTGCATCCCTCCGACTTTCTTATTGACGATGAAACACAGAAATGGCATCGGAATTAAATAGAAAAGGCACAATGCCGACTTAAGTACAAGAAAACTGACTCTTCTTACTGTCTATGCTTTGAACCATTCCTGTGACACTAGTTATAGATTCGATGCTTCACTTCAGGTTTACTGTATCCCTCTGACCTTCTTATTGACGATGAAACACAGAAATTGCATCGGAATTAAATACAAAAGGCACAATGCCGACATAAGTACAAGAAAACTGACTCTTCTTACTGTCTATGTTTTGAACGATTCATGTGACACTAGTTATAGATTCCGATGCTTCACTTCATTTTTACTGTATCCCTCTGACTTTCTTATTGACGATGAAACACAGAAATTGCATCGGAATTAAATAGAAAATGCACAATGCCGACTTAAGTACAAGAAAACTGAATCTTCTTACTGTCTATGCTTTGAACCATTCCTGTGACACTAGTTTTAGATTCGATGCTTCACTTCAGGTTTACTGTATCCCTCTGACCTTCTTATTGACGATGAAACACAGAAATTTCATTGGAATTAAATACAAAAGGCACAATGCCGTCCTAAGAACAACGAAACTGACTCTTCTTACTGTCTATGTTTTGAACCATTCCTGCGACACAAGTTATAGATTCCGATGCTTCACTTCATTTTTACTGTATCCCTCTGACTTTCTTATTGACGATTAAACACAAAAATTGCGTCGGAAATAAATTGAAAAGGCACAACGCCGACTTAAGTACAAGAAAACTAACTCTTCTTAATGTCTATGCTTTGAACCATTCATGTGACACTAGTTATAGATTCGATGCTTCACTTCAGGTTTACTGTATCCCTCTGACCTTCTTATTGACGATGAAAAAAGAGATATTAAATCGGAATTAAATACAAAAGGCACAATGCCGACTTAAGTACAAGAAAACTTACTCTTCTTACTGTCTATGTTTTGAACCATTTCTGTGACACTAGTTATAGATTCCGATGCTTCACTTCAGGTTTACTGTATCCCTCTGACCTTCATATTGACGCTGAAACACAGAAATTGCATCGGAATTAAATACAAAAGTCACAATGCCGACTTAAGTAAAAGAAATCTGACTCTTCTTACTGTCTATGGTTGAACCATTCCTGTGACACTAGCTATAGATTCCGATGCTTCACTTCAGGTTTACTGTATCCCTCTGACCTTCTTATTGACGATGAAACATAGAAATTGCATCGGAATTAAATACAAAAGGCACAATGCCGACTTAAGTACAAGAAAACTGACTCTTCTTACTGCCTATGTTTTAACCATTCCTGTGACACTAGTTATAGATTCCGATGCTGCACCTCAGGTTTACTGTATCCCTCTGACCTTCTTATTGACGATGAAATACAGAAATTGCTTCGGAATTAAATAGGAAAGGCACAATGCCGACTGAAGTACAAGAAAACTGACTCTTCTTACTGTCTATGTTTTGAACCATTCCTATGACACTAGTTATAGTTACCGATACTTCACCTCAGGTTTACTGTATCCCTCTGACCTTCTTATTGACGATGAAACACAGAAATTTCATCGGAATTAAATACAAAAGTCACAATGCCGACTTAAGTAGAAGAAATCTGACTCTTCTTACTGTCCATGATTGAACCATTCCTGTGACACTAGTTATAGATTCCGATGCATCACTTCAGTTTTACTGTATCCCTCTGACATTCTTATTGACGATGAAACACAGAAATTGCATCGAATTTAAATACAAAAGGCACAATGCCGACTGATGTACAAGAAAACTGACTCTTCTTACTGCCTATGTTTTGAACCATTCCTGTGACACTAGTTATAGATTCCGTTGCTTCACTTCATTCTTACTGTATCCCTCCGACTTTCTTATTGACGATGAAACACAGAAATGGCATCGGAATTAAATAGAAGAGGCACAATGCTGACTTAAGTACAAGAAAACTGACTCTTCTTACTGTCTATGCTTTGAACCATTCCTGTGACACTAGTTATAGATTCGATGCTTCACTTCAGGATTACTGTATCCCTCTGACCTTCTTATTGACGATGAAACACAGAAATTGCATCGGAATTAAATACAAAAGGCACAATGCCGACTTAAGTACAAGAAAACTGACTCTTCTTACTGCCTATGCTTTGAACCATTCCTGTGACACTAGTTATCAATTCCGTTGCTTCACTTCAGGTTTACAGTATCCCTCCGACCTTCTTATTGACGATGAAACACAGAAATTGCATCGGTGTTAAATACAAAAGGCACAATGCCGACTTAAGTACAAGAAAACTGACTCTTCTTACTGTCTATGTTTTGAACCATTATTGTGACACTAGTTATAGATTCGGAAGCTTCACTTCATTTTTACTGTATCCCTCTGACTTTCTTATTGACGATTAAACACATAAATAGCATCGGAAATAAATAGAAAAGGCACAACGCCGACTTAAGTACAAGAAAACTGACTCTTCTTACTCTCTATGCTTAGAACCATTCCTGTGACACTAGTTATAGATTCGATGGTTCACTTCAGGTTTACTGTATCCCTCTGACCTTCTTATTGACGAAGAAACACAGATATTTCATCGGAATTAAATACAAAAGGCACAATGCCGACTTAAGTACAAGAAAACTGACTCTTCTTACTGTCTATGTTTTGAACCATTCCTGTGACACTAGTTATAGATTCTGATGCTTCACTTCAGGTTTACTGTATCCCTCCGACCTTCTTATTGACGATGAAACACAGAAATTGCATTGGAATTAAATAAGAAAGGCACAATGCCGACTTAAGTACAAGAAAACTGACTCTTCTTACTGTCTATGTTTTGAAACATTCCTGTGACACTAGTTACAGATTCCGAAACTTCACCTCAGGTTTACTGTATCCCTCTGACCTTCTTATTGACGATGAAACACAGAAATTGCATCGGAATTAAACACAAAAGTCACAATGCCGACTTAAGTACAAGAAAACTGACTCTTCTTACTGTCTATGAGTGAACCATTCCTGTGACACTAGCTATAGATTCCGAAGCTTCACTTCAGGTTTACTGTATCCCTCTGACCTTCTTATTGACGATGAAACACAGAAATTGCATCGGAATTAAATACAAAAGGCACAATGCCGACTGAATTACAAGAAAACTGACTCTTATTACTGCCTATGCTTTGAACCATTCCTCTGACACTAGTTATAGATTCGATGCTTCACTTCAGGATTACTGTATCCCTCTGACCTTCTAATTGACGATGAAACACAGAAATTGCATCGGAGTTAAATACAAATGGCGCAATGCCGACTTAAGTACAAGAAAACTGACTCTTCTTACTGTCTATGAGTGAAACATTCCTGTGACACTAGTTATAGATTCCGATGCTTCACTTCAGTTTTAGTGTATCCCTCTGACCTTCTTACTGACGATGAAATACAGAAATTGCTTCGGAATTAAATAGGAAAGGCACAATGCCGACTTATGTACAAGAAATATGACTGTTCTTACTGTCTATGTGTTGAACCATTCCTCTGACACTAGTTATAGTTACCGATACTTCACCTCAGGTTTACTGTATCCCTCTGACCTTCTTATTGACGATGAAACACAGAAATTGCATCGGAATTAAATACAAAAGTCACAATGCCGACTTAAGTACAAGAAAACTGACTCTTCTTACTGTATATGATTGAACCATTCCTGTGTCACTAGTGATAGATTCCGATGCATCACTTCAGGTTTACAGTATCCCTCTGACCTTCTTATTGACGATGAAAAACAGAAATTGCATCGGAATTAAATGCAAAAGGCACAGTGCCGACTGAAGTACAAGAAAACTGACTCTTCTTACTGCCTATGTTTTGAACCATTCCTGTGACACTAGTTATAGATTCCGATGCTTCACTTCATTTTTACTGCATCCCTCCGACTTTCTTATTGATGATGAAACACAGAAATGGCATCGGAATTAAATAGAAAAGGCACTATGCCGACTTAAGTACAAGAAAACTGACTCTTCTTACTGTCTATGCTTTGAACCATTCCTGTGACACTAGTTATAGATTCCGATTCTTCACTTCATTTCTACTGTATCCCTCTGATTTTCTTATTGACGATGAAACACAGAAATTGCATCGGAATTAAATAGAAAAGGCACAATGCCGACTTAAGTACAAGAAAACTGAATCTTCTTACTGTCTATGCTTTGAACCATTCCTGTGACACTAGTTTTAGATTCGATGCTTCACTTCAGGTTTACTGTATCCCTCTGACCTTCTTATTGACGATGAAACACAGAAATTTCATTGGAATTAAATACAAAAGGCACAATGCCGTCTTAAGAACAACTAAACTGACTCTCCTTACTGTCTATGTTTTGAACCATTCCTGTGACACAAGTTATAGATTCCGATGCTTCACTTCATTTTTACTGTATCCCTCTGACTTTCTTATTGACGATTAAACACAAAAATTTCATCGGAAATAAATTGAAAAGGCACAACGCAGACTTAAGTACAAGAAAACTAACTCTTCTTAATGTCTATGCTTTGAACCATTCATGTGACACTAGTTATAGATTCGATGCTTCACTTCAGGTTTACTGTATCCCTCTGACCTTCTTATTGACGATGAAAAACAGATATTAAATCGGAATTAAATACAAAAGGCACAATGCCGACTTAAGTACAAGAAAACTTACTCTTCTTACTGTCTATGTTTTGAACCATTCATGTGACACTAGTTATAGATTCCGATGCTTCACTTCATTTTTACTGTATCACTCTGACTTTCTGATTGACGATGAAACACAGAAATTGCATCGGAATTAAATAGGAAAGGCACAATGCCGACTTAAGTACAAGAAAACTGACTCATCTTACTGTCTATGCTTTGAACCATACCTGTGACACTACTTATAGATTCGATGCTTCACTTCAGGATTACTGTATCCCTCTGACTTTCTTATTGACGATGAAACACAGAAATTTCTTCGTAATTAAATACAAAAGTCACAATGCCGACTTAAGTACAAGATAACTGACTCTTCTTACTGTCTATGATTGAACCATTCCTGTGACACTAATTATAGATTCCGATGCATCACTTCAGGTTTACTGTATCCCTCTGACTTTCTTATTGACGATGAAACACAGAAATTGCATCGGAATTAAATACAAAAGGCACAATGCCGACTGTTGTACAAGAAAACTGACTCTTCTTACTGCCTATGTTTTGAACCATTCCTGTGACAATAGTTATAGATTCCGATGCTTCACTTCATTTTGACTGTATCCCCCCGACTTTCTTATTGACGATGAAACACAGAAATGGCATCGGAATTAAATAGAAAAGGCACAATGCCGACTTAAGTACAAGAAAACTGACTCTTCTTACTGTCTATGCTTTGAACCATTCCTGTGACACTAGTTATAGATTCGATGCTTCACTTCAGGATTACTGTATCCCTCTGACCTTCTTATTGACGATGAAACACAGATATTGCATCGGTATTAAATACAAAAGGCACAATGCCGACTTAAGTACAAGAAAACTGACTCTACTTACTGCCTATGTTTTGAGCCATTCCTGTGACACTAGTTATCAATTCCGTTGCTTCACTTCAGGTTTACAGTATCCCTCCGATCTTCTTATTGACGATGAAACACAGAAAAAGCATCGGAGTTAAATACAAAAGGCACAATGCCGACTTAAGTACAAGAAAACTGACTCTTCTTACTGTCTATGTTTTGAACCATTCCTGTGACACTAGTTATAGATTCCGAAGCTTCACTTCATTTTTACTGTATCCCTCTGACTTTCTTATTGACGATTAAACACATAAATAGCATCGGAAATAAATAGAAAAGGCACAACGCCGACTTAAGTACAAGAAAACTGACTCTTCTTACTGTCTATGCTTAGAACCATTCCTTTGACACTAGTTATAGATTCGATGGTTCACTTCAGGTTTACTGTATCCCTCTGACCTTCTTATTGACGATGAAACACAGATATTTCATCGGAATTAAATACAAAAGGCACGATGCCGACTAAAGTACAAGAAAACTGACTCTTCTTACTGTCTATGTTTTGAACCATTCCTGTGACACTAGTTATAGATTCTGATGCTTCACTTCAGGTTTACTGTATCCCTCCGACCTTCTTATTGACGATGAAACACAGAAATTGCATTGGAATTAAATAAGAAAGGCACAATGCCGACTTAAGTACAAGAAAACTGACTCTTCTTACTGTCTATGTTTTGAAACATTCCTGTGACACTAGTTACAGATTCCGAAACTTCACCTCAGGTTTACTGTATCCCTCTGACCTTCTTATTGACGATGAAACACAGAAATTGCATCGGAATTAAACACAAAAGTCACAATGCCGACTTAAGTACAAGAAAACTGACTCTTCTTACTGTCTATGAGTGAACCATTCCTGTGACACTAGCTATAGATTCCGAAGCTTCACTTCAGGTTTACTGTATCCCTCTGACCTTCTTATTGACGATGAAACACAGAAATTGCATCGGAATTAAATACAAAAGGCACAATGCCGACTGAATTACAAGAAAACTGACTCTTATTACTGCCTATGCTTTGAACCATTCCTCTGACACTAGTTATAGATTCGATGCTTCACTTCAGGATTACTGTATCCCTCTGACCTTCTAATTGACGATGAAACACAGAAATTGCATCGGAGTTAAATACAAATGGCGCAATGCCGACTTAAGTACAAGAAAACTGACTCTTCTTACTGTCTATGAGTGAAACATTCCTGTGACACTAGTTATAGATTCCGATGCTTCACTTCAGTTTTAGTGTATCCCTCTGACCTTCTTACTGACGATGAAATACAGAAATTGCTTCGGAATTAAATAGGAAAGGCACAATGCCGACTTATGTACAAGAAATATGACTGTTCTTACTGTCTATGTGTTGAACCATTCCTCTGACACTAGTTATAGTTACCGATACTTCACCTCAGGTTTACTGTATCCCTCTGACCTTCTTATTGACGATGAAACACAGAAATTGCATCGGAATTAAATACAAAAGTCACAATGCCGACTTAAGTACAAGAAAACTGACTCTTCTTACTGTATATGATTGAACCATTCCTGTGTCACTAGTGATAGATTCCGATGCATCACTTCAGGTTTACAGTATCCCTCTGACCTTCTTATTGACGATGAAAAACAGAAATTGCATCGGAATTAAATGCAAAAGGCACAGTGCCGACTGAAGTACAAGAAAACTGACTCTTCTTACTGCCTATGTTTTGAACCATTCCTGTGACACTAGTTATAGATTCCGATGCTTCACTTCATTTTTACTGCATCCCTCCGACTTTCTTATTGATGATGAAACACAGAAATGGCATCGGAATTAAATAGAAAAGGCACTATGCCGACTTAAGTACAAGAAAACTGACTCTTCTTACTGTCTATGCTTTGAACCATTCCTGTGACACTAGTTATAGATTCCGATTCTTCACTTCATTTCTACTGTATCCCTCTGATTTTCTTATTGACGATGAAACACAGAAATTGCATCGGAATTAAATAGAAAAGGCACAATGCCGACTTAAGTACAAGAAAACTGAATCTTCTTACTGTCTATGCTTTGAACCATTCCTGTGACACTAGTTTTAGATTCGATGCTTCACTTCAGGTTTACTGTATCCCTCTGACCTTCTTATTGACGATGAAACACAGAAATTTCATTGGAATTAAATACAAAAGGCACAATGCCGTCTTAAGAACAACTAAACTGACTCTCCTTACTGTCTATGTTTTGAACCATTCCTGTGACACAAGTTATAGATTCCGATGCTTCACTTCATTTTTACTGTATCCCTCTGACTTTCTTATTGACGATTAAACACAAAAATTTCATCGGAAATAAATTGAAAAGGCACAACGCAGACTTAAGTACAAGAAAACTAACTCTTCTTAATGTCTATGCTTTGAACCATTCATGTGACACTAGTTATAGATTCGATGCTTCACTTCAGGTTTACTGTATCCCTCTGACCTTCTTATTGACGATGAAAAACAGATATTAAATCGGAATTAAATACAAAAGGCACAATGCCGACTTAAGTACAAGAAAACTTACTCTTCTTACTGTCTATGTTTTGAACCATTCATGTGACACTAGTTATAGATTCCGATGCTTCACTTCATTTTTACTGTATCACTCTGACTTTCTGATTGACGATGAAACACAGAAATTGCATCGGAATTAAATAGGAAAGGCACAATGCCGACTTAAGTACAAGAAAACTGACTCATCTTACTGTCTATGCTTTGAACCATACCTGTGACACTACTTATAGATTCGATGCTTCACTTCAGGATTACTGTATCCCTCTGACTTTCTTATTGACGATGAAACACAGAAATTTCTTCGTAATTAAATACAAAAGTCACAATGCCGACTTAAGTACAAGATAACTGACTCTTCTTACTGTCTATGATTGAACCATTCCTGTGACACTAATTATAGATTCCGATGCATCACTTCAGGTTTACTGTATCCCTCTGACTTTCTTATTGACGATGAAACACAGAAATTGCATCGGAATTAAATACAAAAGGCACAATGCCGACTGTTGTACAAGAAAACTGACTCTTCTTACTGCCTATGTTTTGAACCATTCCTGTGACAATAGTTATAGATTCCGATGCTTCACTTCATTTTGACTGTATCCCCCCGACTTTCTTATTGACGATGAAACACAGAAATGGCATCGGAATTAAATAGAAAAGGCACAATGCCGACTTAAGTACAAGAAAACTGACTCTTCTTACTGTCTATGCTTTGAACCATTCCTGTGACACTAGTTATAGATTCGATGCTTCACTTCAGGATTACTGTATCCCTCTGACCTTCTTATTGACGATGAAACACAGATATTGCATCGGTATTAAATACAAAAGGCACAATGCCGACTTAAGTACAAGAAAACTGACTCTACTTACTGCCTATGTTTTGAGCCATTCCTGTGACACTAGTTATCAATTCCGTTGCTTCACTTCAGGTTTACAGTATCCCTCCGATCTTCTTATTGACGATGAAACACAGAAAAAGCATCGGAGTTAAATACAAAAGGCACAATGCCGACTTAAGTACAAGAAAACTGACTCTTCTTACTGTCTATGTTTTGAACCATTCCTGTGACACTAGTTATAGATTCCGAAGCTTCACTTCATTTTTACTGTATCCCTCTGACTTTCTTATTGACGATTAAACACATAAATAGCATCGGAAATAAATAGAAAAGGCACAACGCCGACTTAAGTACAAGAAAACTGACTCTTCTTACTGTCTATGCTTAGAACCATTCCTTTGACACTAGTTATAGATTCGATGGTTCACTTCAGGTTTACTGTATCCCTCTGACCTTCTTATTGACGATGAAACACAGATATTTCATCGGAATTAAATACAAAAGGCACGATGCCGACTAAAGTACAAGAAAACTGACTCTTCTTACTGTCTATGTTTTGAACCATTCCTGTGACACTAGTTATAGATTCTGATGCTTCACTTCAGGTTTACTGTATCCCTCCGACCTTCTTATTGACGATGAAACACAGAAATTGCATTGGAATTAAATAAGAAAGGCACAATGCCGACTTAAGTACAAGAAAAATGACTCTTCTTACTGTCTATGTTTTGAACCATTCCTGTGACACTAGTTATAGATTCCGAAACTTCACCTCAGGTTTACTGTATCCCTCTGACATTCTTATTGACGATGAAACACAGAGATTGCATCGGAATTAAATACAAAAGTCACAATGCCGACTTAAGTACAAGAAAACTGACTCTTCTTACTGTCTATGATTGAACCATTCCTGTGACACTAGCTATAGATTCCGATGCTTCACTTCAGGTTTACTGTATCCCTCTGACCTTCTTATTGACGATGAAACACAGATATTGCATCGGAATTAAATACAAAAGGCACAATGCCGACTGAAGTACAAGAAAACTGACTCTTATTACTGCCTATGCTTTGAACCATTCCTGTGACACTAGTTATAGATTCCGATGCTTCACTTCATTTTTACTGTATCCCTCCGACTTTCTTATTGACGATGAAACACAGAAATGGCATCGGAATTAAATAGAAAAGGCACAATGCCGACTTAAGTACAAGAAAACTGACTCTTCTTACTGTCTATGCTTTGAACCATTCCTGTGACACTAGTTATAGATTCGATGCTTCACTTCAGGATTACTGTATCCCTCTGACCTTTTTCTTGACGTTGAAACACAGAAATTGCATCGCAGTTAAATACAAAAGGCACAATGCCGACTTAAGTACAAGAAAGCTGACTCTTCTTACTGTCTACGTTTTGAACCATTCATGTGACACTAGTTATAGATTCCGATGCTTCACTTCATTTTTACTGTATCACTCTGACTTTCTGATTGACGATGAAACACAGAAATTGCATCGGAATTAAATAGGAAAGGCACAATGCCGACTTAAGTACAAGAAATCTGACTCTTCTTACTGTCTATGCTTTGAACCATACCTGTGACACTAGTTATAGATTCGATGCTTCACTTCAGGATTACTGTATCCCTCTGACTTTCTTATTGACGATGAAACACAGAAATTTCATCGTAATTAAATACAAAAGGCACAATGCCGACTTAAGAACAAGAAAACTGACTCTTCTTACTGTCTATGTTTTGAACCATTCCTGTGACACTAGTTATAGATTCCGATGCTTCACTTCATTTTTACTGTATCCCTCTGACTTTCTTATTGACGATTAAACACATAAATTGCATCGGAAATAAATAGAAAAGGCACAACGCCGACTTAAGTACAAGAAAACTGACTCCTCTTACTGTCTATGCTTTGAACCATTCCTGTGACACTAGTTATAGATTCGATGGTTCACTTCAGGTTTAATGTATCCCTCTGACCTTCTAATTGACGATGAAACACAGAAATTGCATCGGAGTTAAATACAAATGGCACATTGCCGGCTTAAGTACAAGAAATATGACTCTTCTTACTGTCTATGTTTTGAACCATTCCTGTGACACTAGTTGTAGTTACCGATACTTCACCTCAGGTTTACTGTATCCCTCTGACCTTCTTATTGACGATGAAACACAGAAATTGCATCGGAATTAAATACAAATGGCACAGTGCCGACTGAAGTACAAGAAAACTGACTCTTCTTACTGCCTATGTTTGAACCATTCCTGTGACACTAGTTATAGATTCCGATGCTTCACTTCATTTTTACTGCATCCCTCCGACTTTCTTATTGACGATGAATCACAGAAATGGCATCGGAATTAAATAGAAAAGGCACAATGCCGACTTAAGTACAAGAAAACTGACTCTTCTTACTGTCTATGCTTTGAACCATTCCTGTGACACTAGTTATAGATTCGATGCTTCACTTCAGGATTACTGTATCCCTCTGACCTTATTGACGATGAAAGACAGAAATTGCATCGGAATTAAATACAAAAGGCACAATGCCGACTTAAGTACAAGAAAACTGACTCTTCTTACTGTCTATGTTTTGAACCATTCCTGTGACACTAGTTATAGATTCCGAAGCTTCACTTCATTTTTACTGTATCCCTCTGACTTTCTTATTGACGATTAAACACATAAATAGCATCGGAAATAAATAGAAAAGGCACAACGCCGACTTAAGTACAAGAAAACTGACTCTTCTTACTGTCTATGCTTAGAACCATTCCTTTGACACTAGTTATAGATTCGATGGTTCACTTCATGTTTACTGTATCCCTCTGACCTTCTTATTGACGATGAAACACAGATATTTCATCGGAATTAAATACAAAAGGCACGATGCCGACTAAAGTACAAGAAAACTGACTCTTCTTACTGTCTATGTTTTGAACCATTCCTGTGACACTAGTTATAGATTCTGATGCTTCACTTCAGGTTTACTGTATCCCTCCGACCTTCTTATTGTCGATGAAACACAGAAATTGCATTGGAATTAAATAAGAAAGGCACAATGCCGACTTAAGTACAAGAAAAATGACTCTTCTTACTGTCTATGTTATGAACCATTCCTGTGACACTAGTTATAGATTCCGAAACTTCACCTCAGGTTTACTGTATCCCTCTGACATTCTTATTGACGATGAAACACAGAGATTGCATCGGAATTAAATACAAAAGTCACAATGCCGACTTAAGTACAAGAAAACTGACTCTTCTTACTGTCTATGATTGAACCATTCCTGTGACACTAGCTATAGATTCCGATGCTTCACTTCAGGTTTACTGTATCCCTCTGACCTTCTTATTGACGATGAAACACAGAAATTGCATCGGAGTTAAATACAAATGGCACAATGCCGGCTTAAGTACAAGAAATATGACTCTTCTTACTGTCTATGTTTTGAACCATTCCTGTGACACTAGTTGTAGTTACCGATACTTCACCTCAGGTTTACTGTATCCCTCTGACCTTCTTATTGACGATGAAACACAGAAATTGCATTGGAATTAAATACAAATGGCACAGTGCCGACTGAAGTACAAGAAAACTGACTCTTCTTACTGCCTATGTTTGAACCATTCCTGTGACACTAGTTATAGATTCCGATGCTTCACTTCATTTTTACTGCATCCCTCCGACTTTCTTATTGACGATGAATCACAGAAATGGCATCGGAATTAAATAGAAAAGGCACAATGCCGACTTAAGTACAAGAAAACTGACTCTTCTTACTGTCTATGCTTTGAACCATTCCTGTGACACTAGTTATAGATTCGATGCTTCACTTCAGGATTACTGTATCCCTCTGACCTTATTGACGATGAAAGACAGAAATTGCATCGGAATTAAATACAAAAGGCACAATGCCGACTTAAGTACAAGAAAACTGACTCTTCTTACTGCCTATGTTTTGAACCATTCATGTGACACTAGTTATCAATTCCGTTGCTTCACTTCAGGTTTACAGTATCCCTCTGACCTTCTTATTGACGATGAAACACAGAAATTGCATCGGAGTTAAATACAAAAGGCACAATGCCGACTTAAGTACAAGAAAACTGACTCTTCTTACTGTCTACGTTTTGAACACTTCATGTGACACTAGTTATAGATTCCGATGCTTCACTTCATTTCTACTGTATCCCTCTGACTTTCTTATTGACGATGAAACACAGAAATTGCATCGGAATTTAATAGAAAAGGCACAATGCCGACTTAAGTACAAGAAAACTGACTCTTCTTACTGTCTATGTTTTGAACCATTCCTGTGACACTAGTTATAGATTCGATGCTTCACTTCAGGTTTACTGCATCCCTCTGACCATCTTATTGACGATGAAACACAGAAATTGCATCGGAATTAAATACAAAAGGCACAATGCCGACTTAAGTACAAGAAAACTGACTCTTCTTACTGTCTATGTTTTGAACAATTCATGTGACACTAGTTATAGATTCCGATGCTTCACTTCATTTTTACTGTATCCCTCTGACTTTCTTATTGACGATGAAACACAGAAATTGCATCGGAATTAAATAGAAAATGCACAATGCCGACTTAAGTACAAAAAACTGAATCTTCTTACTGTCTATGCTTTGAACCATTCCTGTGACACTAGTTTTAGATTCGATGCTTCACTTCAGGTTTTCTGTATCCCTCTGACCTTCTTATTGACGATGAAACACAGAAATTTCATAGGAATTAAATACAAAAGGCACAATGCCGTCTTAAGAACAACGAAACTGACTCTTCTTACTGTCTATGTTTTGAACCATTCCTGTGACACAAGTTATAGATCCCGATGCTTCACTTCATTTTTACTGTATCCCTCTGACTTTCTTATTGACGATTAAACACAAAAATTGCATCGGAATTAAATTGAAAAATCACAACGCCGACTTAAGTACAAGAAAACTATCTCTTCTTAATGTCTATGCTTTGAACCATTCATGTGACACTAGTTATAGATTCGATGCTTCACTTCAGGTTTACTGAATCCCTCTGACCTTCTTATTGACGATGAAAAACAGATATTAAATCGGAATGAAATACAAAAGGCACAATGCCGACTTAAGTACAAGAAAACTTTCTCTTCTTACTGTCTATGTTTTGAACCATTTCTGTGACACTAGTTATAGATTCCGATGCTTCACTTCAGGTTTACTGTATCCCTCTGACCTTCATATTGACGCTGAAACACAGAAATTGCATCGGAATTAAATACAAAAGTCACAATGCCGACTTAAGTAAAAGAAATCTGACTCTTCTTACTGTCTATGATTGAACCATTCCTGTGATACTAGCTATAGATTCCGATGCTTCACTTCAGGTTTACTGTATCCCTCTGACCTTCTTATTGACGATGAAGCACAGAAATTGCATCGGAATTAAATACAAAAGGCACAATGCCGACTTAAGTACAAGAAAACTGACTCTTCTTACTGCCTATGTTTTAACCATTCCTGTGACACTAGTTATAGATTCCGATGCTGCACCTCAGGTTTACTGTATCCCTCTGACCTTCTAATTGACGAGGAAACACAGAAATTGCATAGGAGTTAAATACAAAAGGCACAATGCCGACTTAAGTACAAGAAAACTGACACTTCTTACTGTCTATGTTTTGAACCATTCCTGTGACACTAGTTATAGATTCCGATGCTTCATGTCAGTTTTACTGTATCCCTCTGACCTTCTTATTGACGATGAAATACAGAAATTGCTTCGGAATTAAATAGGAAACGCACAATGCCGACTTATGTACAAGAAAACTGACTCTTCTTACTGTCTATGTTTTGAACCATTCCTGTGACACTAGTTATAGTTACCGAATCTTCACCTCAGGTTTACTGTATCCCTCTGACCTTTTTATTGACGATGAAACACAGAAATTGCATCGGTATTAAATACAAAAGTCACAATGCCGACTTAAGTACAAGAAAACTGACTCTTCTTACTGTCTATGATTGAACCATTCCTGTGACACTAGTTATAGATTCCGATGCATCACTTCAGGTTTACTGTATCCCTCTGACTTTCTTATTGACGATGAAACACAGAAATTGCATCGGAATTAAATACAAAAGGCACAATGCCGACTGATGTACAAGAAAACTGACTCTTCTTACTGCCTATGTTTTAAACCATTCCTGTGACACTAGTTATAGATTCCGATGCTTCACTTCATTTTTACTGTATCCCTCCGACTTTCTTATTGACGATGAAACACAGAAATGGCGTCGGAATTAAATAGAAAAGGCACAATGCCGACTTAAGTACAAGAAAACTGACTCTTCTTACTGTCTATGCTTTGAACCATTCCTGTGACACTAGTTATAGATTCGATGCTTCACTTCAGGATTACTGTATCCCTCTGACCTTCTTATTGACGATGAAACACAGAAATTGCATTGGAATTAAATACAAAAGGCACAATGCCGACTTAAGTACAAGAAAACTGACTCTTCTTACTGCCTATGTTTTGAACCATTCCTGTGACACTAGTTATCAATTCCGTTGCTTCACTTCAGGTTTACAGTATCCCTCCGACCTTCTTATTGACGATGAAACACAGAAATTGCATCGGAGTTAAATACAAAAGGCACAATGCCGACTTAAGTACAAGAAAACTGACTCTTCTTTCTGTCTATGTTTTGAACCATTCCTGTGACACTAGTTATAGATTCCTAAGCTTCACTTCATTTTTACTGTATCCCTCTGACTTTCTTATTGACG